>NC_134707.1:26299344-26561844 GCF_043290135.1 Rhipicephalus microplus
CGTGAGTGCTGCACATTACTTTATATAGTTTTGTTCATAACAATTTTCAGACATATTCTGCTTTTCTTGTTCGCTTCAGTAATCGTGAGCTGTAATTCGCCCCCTGAGTTACTCATGAAGGCAATGTCATTAGCGAATCGCAGGTTACTAAGACACTATTCACTAACTCTTATCCCTAATTCTTCCCAATTTAGGGCCCTGAAAACATTCTGTAAGCACGCGGTGAATACCATGAGAGAGATCGCGTCTCCCGGCCTTACACCCTTCTTTATCGGATTCTGTCACTTTATTTATAAAGAGCTATGGTGGTTGTGGATCCGCTGTAGATTTCTTCCAGTATATTTATGTAGAGTTCATCGATGTCCTGATTTACATACCGAGTTTACATGCTCTATTTACATACTGAGTAGGATGAAATAATAAAATAAATTCTGGAGTTCATTCAGAATGTATTTTGTTTGAGACTTAGATCTCATCGATCAACTTTGTAGCCGGCGTTTCCTTCCACTAATATCTGGCATATTTTCCCTTCAATTGAGAATGAAGAATGCATAGTGCATAATACGATGGGGGCTTAACAAGGGCATGTCACAATTAGCATTGAAAGTCGCAATGATCACTGCCCGATAAGTTTTATGGCTTCCTTTTTCCTCTTCAGCATTCTGTGGTGTATAGGGTGCCCGAGGAATGGGCGGGTTGTGCTAACTTGAATGTTAGGCACTATAGCTGCCTTTACAACTGCGGATCCAAATGACAGTATATGTCGAACTCTGTGACGAACTGAGTCGTGAAAAGTTCATAAGCTCTTCTGGGCACGACCACACCAAATTGCCAACTTGAATGTTAGGCACTATAGCTGCCTTTACAACTGCGGATCCAAATGACAGTATATGTCGAACTCTGTGACGAACTGAGTCGTGAAAAGTTCATAAGCTCTTCTGGGCACGACCACACCAAATTGCCAATACTCGTTGATGTTTTCGATGTTGCAAATAAACTTCCCTCTGACGGCATTCTTTTTCTCAATTAGCGCCTTTCTGATCTCATTTGTGGAGTCAAGTGAGTCGTATAGGGAAGTTCCGGCCACAAAAGCGGTCCTATTGGAGTATGGAGTCAATGGGCACTTGACTAAACAAACTGGCCAGTGAATGGGTATTGACAAAGAGCATACTCGAAGGCATTAGGGCAGAAAACGGAAGCTTTATGCCTTATCCGTAGCTAAGAGGGGATTATGGTGGGGAAGGGGTTCAAGATTAGCTCCTACAGAGATACGGGGTCCACTCCGAAGGTCGTTTCTTGTCGCGCGAGTCGGAAATCGCATTAAGCACTCTCTCTTTTGTCGTTTGGGCAGTGGTACATGTGTGGCATTAAGACTCGTGCAAACAACTCCCACAAAAGGAGCGTATCAAGCCCTAACCCGTGCACGTGCCGTCACCTTCTGCACGTCGTAATCTGAGCCAACATATTTGCGGTCCTTCTAACCCTAAGAGGATTCTGCGACTCTTCCTATACACGCATAGGATGAACTCGTTTTCGGGTGTACCCAAACATGAACTGCCACGTTACCCCTCAAAGCTTCGCCAAAAAAAAAAAAAAAGAAGGCAAAGAAACGCGCTGGTATCCATACTGCTTTACTGGTACTGCATGCCATATGCCAGCTGCGTCTGTTCTTTCGTCTGTTTAAGCAAGTGCCGGGTAGAAAAGACCGCTTAAGACCCGCAGAAAAGACGTCCATTGTCGTCCTCCTTCAAGATGTGCGTGCCGCGACGTCCTTTCAGCGCTGTGTGTCTCCGAACGGTGTTGAACTAAGCAAGTATACTGTGGCCTCACAATGGAACTCACGGGGCTCGCAGACTAGGTGGAGGCACGATGCCATAGTGTGTCCACATGCAATTCCGCAGACGACGAAGACTTGCGCATGGCTCTCCGTGAAAGAGTGGTGCCAGGAGGGGGGCCCTGCATGCCACCCAGGGCTTCGTGGGCGCGCGGGAGATTAACAGCGGTGCAGCTACCGCGTGTGTATTTTAGACGCACCGAACGC
Source organism: Rhipicephalus microplus (assembly GCF_043290135.1). Classification (NCBI taxonomy): domain Eukaryota; kingdom Metazoa; phylum Arthropoda; class Arachnida; order Ixodida; family Ixodidae; genus Rhipicephalus; species Rhipicephalus microplus. The sequence goes on from NC_134707.1 coordinate 26,301,386, forward strand.
GGCTGCAGCGTCGGCGAGATCAACGAATGACCTGGGCGGCGTGTCTCCCGCGAAAGCGACGATCGCGGTTGTGCCTGCGTGCTCGCAGCGCGGTGACGGACCAAAGACGCGTATTGTGTCTGCTCTTTGAGTTCGGTGTTCACCATTGCTCGGTGAAAGAAGGAAAGAAAGAAAAAAGTACAACTTCTTTTTCGCGGCCGGGAGGGGGTTCAGGGGATCCTAATTGGGGCCCGGCGGGGGGTAAGCAAAAACCCCTCGTTGCTCACGGTGGCAACCGTGTAGCCGCGCGACCGTGGATACGGCTATGGATACGGCTACACTCCGGCATCACCCTCTCTCGTTCCTCCCCTCATTCCTTGTTTGGCGGCGCGACGCCGGTGAATGGAGAGGCGCGCAGATGCGCTGCTCACTTGGACAAAAGCTCGGATTATTACGGGAAAACCCCGGGCGGATTAGCGAGGCCCGCGGGATAGAAAGGTGGGGGGAGAGAGTCGTTGGATACCGATATGGAACACAAAGGAACAATTTTTCGGGGGCGCTCCCGAGGATTTGCGTCGGCCAACCGCCTTCATTATATCATACATGCCGATGGGTTCGCCATGAATAGTTTCGGTTTCGCGCCGGCCTCTTTCTCGCCTTGCTTTCTTTATCTCGCGCTCCCGTGAAGGTAGACGGAGGAGGAGAGGTGCAGAACGGCCGAGGCAGACCGAACGGCCGAGCCCCGTGTCGCTACAGTCGCGCCTTTCCCCGGGACGCGGGCTGATTTTTAATCCGCCCTGGGTGGGGTTATAATCCAGCGCCCGGGAAGGAAAGGCGCCCGTTTTTTTTCTCTCCCTTTTTCTCGTCTGTGCCGTCGCCAGAGGATTACCGGCGGCGCTCGATAACAAGGCAGCGGCGCGCCCCCTAGCTCTTGCTTCTCCCGGCCTACCGCCCCCCCCCCCTCACCATCCCTCCATTTCTTCGCTCTCGGTGGGCGGCCGGAAGTCCGCGACGCTGCGCCATCTCCGACAGATGGCATTGGCCGCACGGTACCTCTTGCGGCCGGCTATACGCTTGCGGTCCCGACCCGATGCGTAGGCCCAGGATAGTACATAACCCGCCCTGGCGATGTGAACGAGGAGCGGGGGGCTAGCAGCCGGCTGTTGGCTACGGCTGTTGATGCCCGGGTGTATACGGTGATTCAAGAAAACCTACAGGTGTATTTGCATGAAGCTGGGCGTGCTTGCTTTTGGCGTATAACATCAGAATTTCAGAACCTTGAGTGTAGGTCTTCTGTTTGGCTTAGCTTGTCGTTGCTGGTAGAATGGTTATATTAGACCCGAGGACTGGAGTTTCACTGTAACGAAGCAGACGTGAGTGTGCGCAAGACCCCAGTAAGGCTCGGTTGTTACCATCACCGCATGCTTGTGCTAATGTACATTTCCCTTACTTTCAGTGCTTTGAAGCCTCTGGTGTTTCCGTACATGTTTTGCTTACCTCAGTGCCTTAAGATACTTTGACGAGAATGATGCGCGAAAACATGTATAGTTTCCTACCCGCCAGTACACATAGGGTACATTGTTCCTGTTAGTATATGTTTAAGTCTTGAGTGGTATATGTTTGGTCGTATAGTTCCCTAATTGCTTACAAGACCAGAGCAGCGATGGTGTGACGCTTTGGTATGATGCATGTGAAGCCGCAATGAACATACAGAATAAAAAGAAGCATTACTATGGCTGCTTTGTGAGTGAGGTTACAGAAGTATTCGTTGCAATACCTTATGCAATGTTGGAGTTCGTACATCAGCCGTTTCATTTATTCTTTTTATGCCATCAGTATTCATGTTTTGGGTTCTAAATGCTTGTATGCTCTTGTATTTAATGTTCTCCGATATTTTCAGTATAAATAAACGGAATGACAATGGTCACTCTAACAAAAGCTATGTGCGAAGTTGCAAATTGCCGGTCGTTGATCGAACACACGTTTGGCTGTCAGTTGGGACAGAATGGCCAACGCTGAAAATGTCTCGCACAAAGCTATCGGCAATCTGCAGCCACCGATTAAATTACTTTCGGCATCATCGCTTATTGCGTGTCTTCTCGCAAGCACTTGCAGGGTAATGTATTCTTCTTTAAGCGTAGCCAACACTCACTCTAAAGTTTCCGAAAGTGTAAAGATAGACCTTGGGGACGGGAAGGTGGGGGGGCAATCAATTAGATCTTATCGAAACTGATTCACTGGTTAACGGCATGGTTTAACAGGGTGAGCAAGGCATTCGGGTGCCATATCCACAAGATCGGGCTTGATTAGAGTCGGCGAGGGAGTTTCGTTGTCGTCCTTCTCCAACTTCGAAAACGCGCACCGCTAAAGTGCAAGTTGATTCCCCCGCGTGCAACAAAATCGTCCCCAAAGCCGATTGGCTCAGCAGCGGATTATCCGGATCGCGCCTGTCGCGAAGAGATACCGAGTCGAGCCGCAGATCCTATCGGGACTCCGGCCGAGGCGGCAGACTCTTCCCGGCAGGTGGTAGCGCGTGATAGCACACCGTATTCGTTCAATCCCCATCGCTGATGTGTTTTCGGCGAGGGGTGAACGGAGACGGTTCACTGTGTGTATAGGGCGCTACTAATTTCCATGCGTTTCGAGGCGCTACACAGGTGGCTCTCCTATTCAGAGTGAATTGACGCGAGGGCATAGACGGCACAGTTTGACTTCGAAAGAATGCGACTGATTAAGGTTTCCGATGGCGAGACAGTGCGAAATATGTTTCGGTAGGCATGCACAATGGCGCTGGTCTATTTAACACTGTAGCTATTAGTCACGTCGAATATTTACACTGAATGTGCCCACACGTAGCTTTGCAAATATCCTTCAGCCGTTTGCATTAGCTCTCAAGTTCTGATCTATAATAAATATAGCAAGAGCTTTTTTTGTTTTGTTTTTTTTTGCCGAGCGTATGTGCTAAGATTTGCATGTGCAAGGACGTTTTAACGTGAACGCGTCCTTTTGTATAGCTTTAGAATTTTTTTTAATCTAAAACCCTACCATTCACAATAGTACATTAACTCATAGCTTAAAACCGGATATGCAGATATTTCAATCGCGTTTACTCAAGAGTTTCTTCGACAGCACAGGCCGGCAAAATCGGGGGCTGCTTGGTTAACGCGTTCTTCACTACCATAACTCATAGTGATAATGATAACATCAATCCTTGACGGATCCATGTTTGTACTGACAGGCTAAGTAAGAGTATTAAATAAGGACATATGGGTGCCGAACGGGGGCGGCACAAGCAGTACATTCACGTGCACTGTTCACGGTAACCTGCGGTGCCCTCAAGGTTCTACGTGTAGAACCACGAACCTCGGGAGCTTCGCCGGCCTTTCCCAAGGAACACTTCTCGGAATGAATTTTCGTTCTGATATTGGGCTGTTCAAACGCCCAGTATCGCTCACGTTTAGGCACGACAGCGTTGTCACAGACTTCCTGTGTGCTATACCTGCGTCAAATGAAACCCGAACAGCGGCAAGCCTTCGCGATGGTATCTGGCACGCCGTCCAGTTATAGCACGATTGACTGGTGCGTGCACCCTGTTCGGTAGCTCTGCGCACATATGCGTGCCTGTCCGTGGTGATGATTGAACGGCGTGCACTGTGCCATCGCGAAGGCTTGCCGCTGTTCGGGTTTCATTTGACGCAGATAATACAGGTCTGTGACTTTCCATAAGCTTTATGGAGGTCTTGACTGCAGCCGTCTCAGTCCTGGCAATGTTAGGCAATCCCGCGAAGAAGGCATAGCAGCTGATCATTTCTGTACAACGATTCACATACGGTGGAATATTGTCTGTTTTGCGGCTAAGTTGAGCAGGAACTATCTATTCGGCGCCTATAAAGTGATATATATGCATCATAGTAATGATACTGATTTTAAGGGTAGAGGAAGAGTACAATAAGAGATGAAAGCTTTATTTACGTGCATCCACCGTGGTGGTGGACGATTAGGTGCATCTCGACTCGCAAGGAATGAGCGAATCTGTTTAGTAGTTTATATCATTCATATCGCTCGCCGTACTTGAATGGCTATCTATAATCTTCATCATTATCTGCTGACACTATGTTCACTACACTACACAGACATCTGCCGTTTACAGTACCCCGGAAACTATAGCAACAACGTTGTGATCCTTCCTATAAGCAGCGCATTACGCGGGACATGATTAAAAGCGTACTGATCTCAAATTTGACCCCGCTGTGGTGGCCTAGTGGCTAAGGTACTCGGCTGCTGACCCGCAGGTCGCGGGATCGAATCCCGTCTGCATTTCCGATGGAGGCGGAAACGTTGCAGGTACCTCTGCTCAGATGTGTGTGCACGTTAAAGAACCCCAGGTGGTGGGAATTTCGGGAGCCCTCCACTACAGCATTTATCATCATCATACGGTGGTTTTGGGACGTTAGATTCCACATATCAATCAATCATCTCAAATTTGCCATGTCTGCGACTATCTGACTGCACTTGATCGCTACGAAATTTCAATGTTGCCGTTTCATCCTATTCGCACGTCGTCCTCGAGCGTGTTTCCCAGCCCGTTGTTATCCATTGCTTTGCTGTATAGATTCTCTCACGTTATTCTTTCAATGCATTCAGTGACTAGCCCAGGTAAACTTCTTCCGTCCGATGTCAACTGTAATAATACCTAAGTAAAACTAACAGAAAATTAAAATATGAAAGCAGCCATGACGAAGCACATCGCGCACTGATGTTCGCGAATAACCGCGCGTTGGCCTAAAGTAGATGAAAAAGAGCAAGCCACCAGGTTTATTTGACGTAACCAACCGTCGCTGAAACAGGGAGTGTAACAATGTCGTTTATAGTTACCTAAGCAAGGAGAGATAAGAAACACGGTCTCAAGACTGCGGAAGTCCACAGCACGTGCAACGGGCACACGCACACTACAGCGAACCCAAACCGAGCAAATCGGGCAAAAACCGTTCCGACACGCTCTTGCAGAAAAAAAAACACTACTTAAAGAATAAACGAAAGATTAGACAAATACAAGACAATGTCGGAAGCGCAAACACGGTGCACGCGTGTATTTGCTCATCCTTGTTTTTCCTTCACCCGAGCGCTCCTCAGTGAGTATCGTAACTCTTCGGCTCTAATAGGATCGTCTTCGCATTTTTCTTTCTTTTCGATCGCGGCCCGCTTTGCATCGTTCTCTTTCGTTCTCGCTGTGAGGCAGGAATCCACCGCTGTGAAAGACTCGCCGCGAACGCTGCAATCGAGGAAGACTGCAAGGTCTTCTTTTCACGAGTTTTGTAGTTTTTTTTTTTCGTCTTGCACGCTGTAAAGACGAGGACAAGTGCGAGCTAGTTCTTTCTTCGATTTTGTTGAAGTTCGTTATCTTTTCTTACTTTTCCACGGAAGAAGACTGGTCGGCCGCCGCTCGGGCTGTGGGAGCGCTAGAGCAAGCGGGCGAGTGTCCGCCGCCGCCGCTGTGTCGCATAGTTTACGCAACCTGCTTGCTGCACGCGCGAGATGGCGGCCGAGATGAAAGGAACCCCCGCGGGGACTCGCCGCAGTGGCACAGACGACGGCGCAACGCTGTACTCGCAGCTGGCTACCCTGCCTGCCGCGGCCGAGCTAATAGCCGAGCCGAGCCAAGCCCCGCTGCGGCTGTGTGAGGACGCGCACGCGCTCATCGCCGATGCGCGGCGCTGCGCAACGGTGTGCGCGCAGCGGCGCATTGTCCGCAGACGTGCGCCTTGCGAGCACGGGGCGCCACCCATAGGCGCTTTTGTGCAACTGCGACCCGGGAAACTGAGACCCCTACTTATGTTTAACGCGCTTTGTCACTTTAAAGGGACACTAAAGGCAACTATTAGGTCGACGCTGATTGTGGAAATGGCGGTCCAGAAACCTCGCAGTGTTACTTTTTGTGCCAAGGAAGGGCCTATTTTGAAATGAAATCGCGTTTTAGTGCTCCGCATCGGGTTAGCGCACTTAAAATTACCCGCCTCGAGAAGCGGACCGACCGAACCAACGATAATTATAGCGCGAGAACAAAACGACGACACAGAGACAAGGAGGACACGAAAGACACGAGCGCTCGTGTCTTTCGTGTTCTCCGTGTCCTTCTTGTCTCTGTCTCGTCGTTTTGTTCTCGCGTCATGCCATACCAACCAGCCCAAGCTGCCACGCTTCTAAGTTACGTCCGAACCAACTCACGTCACTGTTGCCGTGCACAGCGTTGCCCGGCTTTACTGCGCTAGTAGCCACAGACAGAAAGCAGTGGGGGTCACAGCAGCAACAACGGCCATTGAACAATTTCCCGCCATTAGCTTCGAGATTGCAGACGCTTTTTTGGTTCAACTGCGCCCCACTAAATGCCATCACCTGTCCCGTGTAACCACGCGAAAATTGAATTTTTAACCAGTCGTGCCATTCCCCATAGTAACGTCCGGCGGTTCTTTTTTCCACGAATCAAACAGAAACTAACAAGCAGCATTTTATTGCGTTTCTTGGTGTACGGAAGTTTCTTTATTTAGTGCAGCTAGATTGATTACTAGTGATTAATTGTAGGCGGTCCGCCTGACGTCATCGGGATCATTCCGAAAATGTCTTACTGCGCCGCACGTGTTCTCGTGCATTTGCCTTAATTTCTCGGTAAGTAGGGCACTGCTGTTGATGATATTGTAGTTTTAGATGTCATACATTGAGCTTTCACTGTGACGTAAATTATGATTTCACTGTAGTGTCCCTTTAGTGCAGAGATGTATCGCGGAAATCATGACGGAATTGTAAAATGTGATGTGCTGCAGTGCCATAACTTGAGCGGGGCGCGCTGTATCGGGCGAGGTGCTCCGTATCGGATATTGTTGATCATGAACACAGGGGTTGCTCTTCTAGACACTGTCTAATTCCGCTATATTGTGCAATTTTGTATTGGCGGAATTTTAATCCAATCAGAGAGGTCGTAGCAGCTCACTTGGCCAATTAGCACCGATCAATAGCGAAATCTGACGCCATGGCGGAATTCGACAATGTCCAGATTAGCACCCAAGGTTTCACCCACTTACGAAGGAAAAACACCTAGTGTCCCTCATGCGACTGTTTAGGATGACTCGAAGGGTGCAAACAAACTTCACTTTCTCCTAATTTGGCACACTGAAGCTTTGAGCCCTACACCAGGTTTTGGATTGCATTCATGATCGGTGCGCCTTTGATGAAGGGACATTGTCAAGTGGTTACGCCATGTGACGTAATGATGACGTCCCGATTCGGTGATTTGTTACGTCATGTTTACGTCATATGGGGACGTCATGACGTGATTTCTTTTGCATGAGTTCTTACAATTGGATTTCGCATCCCTCGTGATGACGTCATTGACGGTCATTTTTCTATGAGTCATCGAACTGTTTCGCCTTAAGACCTACAGGCAGCTCGGGAAAGCACAAAGCTAAGAATAAAGCATAGCACTTCTAAAGTCTTCTGCTGCCAGCATACTTTGGGTGCTTGCACAAATCATGCTCTCACTGGTGCACAACAATCGGCCACACGACCTGGACCAGTCGTCAACCCCACCTGTCTTGATGTTTGATGAATTTATGTGTACCAACTGGACTCTGCTGTGTCGCCTATGACTATCGGTGGCATTCCCAAAATCTCTCATTTCGCACTGGAATGACCGACAACGATCTTAGCAATACTTGTTGACGCAAGAAGACGTCCAAGCAAATTCAGTACGCATATCCTCTGGCGATGCTCAAAGACAGATCCTGTAGCGTCCGTTCTAGCAGATACCTTCAAAACAGAGTCTGTTGAAGCTACACTACAATTGTAATCTACTTAGCCTACTCCCACATACGTTATCATAGCTGTCTGGGCACTTCTAGGTCACAAACACCTTGCGTGATATCAGCGTGACATAGCATTCTTGATACGAACATGGCGAGAACCGGGACTGGGTTTTCAAGAAAAAAACGTGAGCAAGCCGGATGAAGATTATAATTGGGTGGCGTAAGTACTACCCAAACACTCGATTTTTTCTTTGGTGTACAATGGTGAGAAGCCATTGAGCTATTTCAGACGAGTGACGCCCCAAAACAAGGGTGTCTTAAAATTCCGTTGGGCAACTCGTTGAATTCTTTATCGATACAAAACGTGACTACAAACTTAAGGGGGGAGGGGCACTTATATTGATCCGCAGTGCCTACGCTATCAGTTGAGTTAGTTTGTAAAATTAGTCGTTGAAACAATTTCAGGGTATTTTAATGCACGTACATTACTAATGGTCCTGTTTCTCGTTCGGTCTTTGCAGCGTCAGGACCAGCTCCCCGCAAGCAGCGGCGCGAACGAACAACGTTTACGCGGGCCCAGCTGGACGTGCTCGAGGCGTTGTTCAGCAAGACCCGCTACCCTGACATCTTCATGCGTGAAGAGGTGGCGCTCAAGATCAGCCTTCCGGAGTCCAGGGTTCAGGTGAGCGTGAGCCTTATGTCCCCTACGTTAGGTCCTTCGGTGTTCTAGTCTAAGCAGACGTGTTTAGAAATTGACGTGTTGCCGAGCGATGGTATCGACATTTTGCGACGCTTCGCTCGACAATCGTTTGTTCTTGTCTGGTGTACTTTCGCGAAAACGATGCTTCAAGGACAACTTCTTATTTATTAGGCCGCTGCCGACAATTCACATCAGCAGATGGGTAGAACACGATAGGTTTATGCAGTAACAATTATATGCTTGTCCAGTTCATCTCGAGCTCGCCAGATGACGCCACCAATCCGGCCTCTCGCGTTTACGCCTACAGCGTATGGTGTACCGAGTGAGATCCGGTGTAACGCCAGCACAAGGTGGTTTGCGGACAAACTAAAGCTCCCTTCTGTACACCTGGATGACACGTGTAATATAACAGGACATTGACATAGTCTTGTGGATAAGGGAGTTATTCTCTGATCTCGGCGCTCCAAGAGGTGCCAGCGAGTGCTGCATTAGGCGAACATAGTCGTGGTCGTTCAGCGATCCGGCATACGGCTGTGTAATACCTCGGAAAAATTGTGAGCAAAAACAGATCAGAAGACACAAAGTGAAACACCTTGGTTGTATTCGTACGATAACTACCACACGCGCGACCGCAGCTATGACAGCCGCGCAGCTAGCGCTTCTTGCCGATAGCCTTTATCGGAACTTTCTCGCGTACCTTTCCATATGTAGGTTTAGGGCAGCGACCTGGACACTTATATTCTGATTATTTCCCTTGATCTCTATTTGTGCACCTATGGTCACAAGATTCATACTTCCGTTTGCCGAAACAATTGGGATGTGTTTCACGGCGGCCTTTCTGGCCGTCCTTCCGACACTGTTCGCTCTGCCTTCTATGCAGTGTGTGCTAGAATCAAGCATTTCCTTGATCTGTACAATTGTTCATGTCAACTTCACATGCTGTCCTGCCAAAGGTTTTACATGCTGTCGCACCATCGGGCAGCAGCAGCGACAGGCGCGCGCCTCCGCAGTGGCCAACGGTGAGCCGGCAAGCGGTGTTGCTTTCGATCTGGGCAGTAGGCCTTCGTACACAGCGATTGATCAAAAACTAGCGTATAAATGCTCCACTGGAAAAAAAAATAACAGAAAATGACGGCAACCTACAAAAGCCTTATTGACAAGTGGGCCGTGGTTTACATGACAAGATCGGAAGAGCGAGTTGAGCTAGCTGGTGCAAATTGACCTAGCATGGCATCTCTAATAACGACTTACAAAGAACTTAACAATTACTCTAACCTAGGTTCCCGAAAATAGCCACTGCAGAGGTCCATCAGCTGGGATTCTTCCCACAGGAGTTCCTCGCTCGACCGCATCACGCTCCAGCCTAATCCCCTGAAATCACACCCCGAAATTTTCCGTGGTGATTTGGCGGCCAAAGCAGCCCGCGAGAAAAAATACTAATCGGCTATTCATGAGAGGGGCGCGACACGAGCCTCGCCGCCCGCTCCCGCCCAGCCCGACCAGCTGGGCGGAGAGGCGTGAGCGGTCTTCACGTTAAACCACGCCAGCGCCGCGCCACGGCTTTCGCCGGCATCGTTCCGGTGTGAGCTCTGCGCGCACGTAGGGAGAGTCCGGAAGCCAGGCTTGAACCCCAGGCACGGTGCCTTCGTACGCACTGCCGCCGAGCCGTTGTGTCCCATAGCCGCAGCGTGGATAAGCGTGAACGTTCTGGCCGCTGGGTGGCGGTTTGTCGTCGGCTGTAACAGCTCGTTCACGCACTCACAGACGCATGGACACAGACATATTCCGGTTTCAATTACAGACAGGGAACGACCGACGACTCCCTCAGGCGCACACGCACGCAGTGGTGGTGTGCACAGGGGGGGGGGTGACATTTTTCCTCCGGGTTGCTCGCTCTGTGTCATGCAAATGGCCTCGATCCTCCCCGCGTTCGTGTCTTGCCGACACGCGGCATGGGTGAACACCGAGTAAAAACGCTGGGTAGGGGTCGGAAGAGCACGAGATGGTGCCCTACTCGACACAATGCGTGCTGAGAGCCATCGTCGAGAGACACCCGATCCTGCACACTCACTCGGACGAGAGAGCCCGTGCGAACATGACGACCGCATGCCACTCTGTTGCAGGGTCGTTCGAAGCGCGGCAGTGGCGCCCCGTCGTGGTGGATACGCGCAACTCAAACAGAAGCAAGGAAAGCTGTACGCAAGGGGCAGCTCGGTTGAATACGGTGGTTGTGGGCAGTTCTTGTAACTATATATCCACTCACGTATAGGGTGCCGTGCGCCAGATATAATCTCTTGTGTCTGCATACATGTAGGCCGACGTTTCTTAAAAGTGCCGTCAGGCTACCGTTGACGGTGCTGGTGTTCGCGTGCAGGGTCGCGGCCGCGATTCGTGGCAGTCAAAGGGAGTGGGCGTTGTTTTTTATTCTTTTTGTAAAATAAATCGGAGCAAAATACACAAAGCGACGCCTCTGTAAAAAAAAAAAGCAAGGTGGTCGTGGCTATTTTTCCCATACAGTGGTCTAGACCGTATCGCTCTGTGGCATTTCCGGTGCGACCACCTGTCGGTTTCGAAGTTAAGGGCGTATTTCTTGCTGTATATCCGCGCATTCGCCGGGCTACAGTTGTCTCTGGTTCAAACCACACTGCGCATTGTTGTAACAAAGTAAACGAGAATGGGTAACAGCGTATTCGCCGAGCTATAGTTGCCTCTGGTTGAAACCACACTGCACATTGATGTAACAAAGTAAATGATAATTGATAACAGCTTTTCTAAAGGGTCAGCTTTGTTCAAGCGAAAGCCCCTAAGCGCCCGAAAGGCTGGCAGGCACATAAATATGTATACTGAGAAAGAAAAAAGTTATAAAAAATTTGCCGCAACCAAACATGTAGTAGAGGGCTGCAAGACCTGGACCACTCCAACTTCGGAAGTACAATGGGCTGGTATAAGCACCAGTGATGTAGGTAGCAGTGACGTTTCGAAGGAGGAGGGAGTGTTATGCAGTAAAAATTAATAAGATTGTGCACACAAACAATATATTGTTAATGGTAATTTTCTTGATAATCAGTTGTTTCGGTCTGTGTCTTATATTTACATGAAAATTTGACTGCACAGAGGACTCCGATGGCTTGGTTCGGGAAGGTCGTATACTTTCTCAGAAAGAGTGGGAGAGGGGAAAGTGCAGCGCTGAGAAAATTTCTGGGGGAGTGTTTTGAAAATGACCCCTCCCCGCCCCCCTCCACTGTCACTTTGACTACGCTTCCTAATAGACAAGACCTCGTTTTGGCGAGGGAGCTCTGCACTTAATGGTGAATATGGGTCCTCTTTGGGTGGGCGTTAGAAATATTCAATTCTCTAGTGCACATTGGAAGACTCGAGTTCGAGCATTGGGTAGGCTTTTCAACATTGCCATTGGTAAATGCTCATAATGATGCCCATTACGGAGTGTTTTCTACCGAGAGTCGCGAATGCATCGGCAGTGATGACTGTATAATAGACTGCGTGACGTTGTGACCGGGCCGTTGTGGCTGCCTTTGCCGTTCATTTGTCTTCTTCATTCACACACTTCAGGAGTTCTTTTCTTGCCTGCTATTCTTCAGCGTGCACAAAATGCAGGGTGCACTTCGCCTGCGTACGCACTCCTCACACAAAGTTTTCACAAACTCGCTCAACGTTTCTAGTGTTTCTTCGTGGCCAACGCGTGTGCCCGAATCCACTTTGAGTATACGGTGGTTCTATTTATCGCTTGTCCTGCCCCACCACGGTGGTATAGTGGTTAAGGTACTCGGCTGCTGACTCGCAGGTCGCGGGATCAAATCCCGGCTGTGGCGGCTGCATTTCCGATGGAGGCGGAGATGTTGTAGGCCCGTGTACTCAGATTTGGGTGCACGTTAAAGAACCCCAGGTGGTCTAAATTTCCGGAGCACTCCACTACGGCGTCTCTCATAATCATATGGTGGTTTTGGGACGTTAAACCCCACAAATCAATCAATCATTTATCGCTTGTCTGTTGTGCTTCAGCGCAACTGCATTAACATTAACATGTTGAAGCTCTGCTGGACAGACGTGTCGTTTACCACAGGCAAGTGTGGTAATTCTGGAATACTCGGTAAATCATTGCCAGATTTGTGCATCTCCTACGCTTTTTAGCTCGACTATCTAAGAAAAGGTTGATCAGTTATGCGTGTCTCAAGAAGCCGTGCATAGGCGCCGAACCAGCTGTTTTTTCATACTACCCCGAGCACATCGCAGAACATTGTGCTGAAACCTCGTGCACCATAGACGCCCACTCGTCTGCGCACCGCCTAACGACTTTCTGAGCAAAACGGGGGGGCCCTAGCACACAAATTCTTTAATGCTACACACACTATCGCGTAGGCACAGAAGGGGGTGAGGGTTCATTGAATTATTTCAGGAAAGCGCGTCTGCGTGTATGTCTATTAAATCTCTGTTACGGCTCAGATAGGCGGCCTCTTCACGACTGAGCCCTTTGACCACGCACTCGGTCACTTGCTCCCGCGTTCTCAGGTTGTCACCGTCTGCAGACTAGAATGTGAAATTTGGAACCGTTTCATAGAGAAACTAGTAGACTCGTTCAATTTTGTCCGTAAAGCGGAAGGCGAGTGCAACGCGTCTCACGCCGCACTCGCCAAGCATGCTTTTTACCTCGGCGCTACAGCACACTGTAATCCCGGGCAGGAAAAAAAAAATCAGTAAATGATGTTCGGGAACGGAAAGTCGTTTCACTGAATGGAAAACAAGAGCAGTAAGAGCTTGTCACTATCCAAAACGGCACGATATCTTTCGAATAACGACTTAGCGCCGACTACCACCCCTGGATCCCTCATTCTCTCTGTCCCCCTCTCTCAGCTTCAACATACTTCCGCCGGACCCAGGAGCGTCAAAAGACCGCCTCCTGCGCCGCGAGCCGAACCCCTCCCGGAGTCTTGTATGCGCAGGGACACCTACTATCTCCCGCGTGCAGCCAGTCTCCTTTAGTAAACCGCTTCGCAACGTGCCCCACAGTCGTCACGGCGAGGTGTGCGGGATGACGAAGAAGAAGAGCTAGAACCGTCACTTTTACCTCTCAAAAGAAACCTCTTTTTCTGTTTACTCAAGCAGCGTGAGCTTCGCAGCCCGAACACCCTCTCCTTTCCCCACCCGCCTTCCTGTGTACTTTTTTGTGTCGTTTAAACTAAACAGTGCCGATCGGGAGCAGAACCAGCGCTGGCGCGTCCTTTTGCGCGCTTCGAAAGCTTCGTTCGCGTTGCTCACACACACAAACACACACGAAGACGCCCGCTCCCCGCGATACCTTCTGTGCCCGCATCGGTGGCCAGCCACTGTATCGCGTGGTCCTCGCCGATCCCACGGCCACCGCGCTTGCCAGCATTTGCGCGGCATCGGGGATGTTTGCGGGGTGTTATCGGCGTCCTGCCATCAAGGAGTGCGTTAGGCGAGGACACGGAATCGGAGGTGGCCAGGGGGGAGGCGCTGAAACTGTAACAGCTACAAAGCCGGGGGGGGGGGGGGGGCGACATGTAGAGAGGGAGGGACATATGTCGCATTCTATTGTCCCTCGTACTCACCCCTCCCCTCGCGGCGATGCCTAGAGGTAGGCTTTCTGCGTGGCCAAGCAAGCACGTCCTACCAAGAGACCCGGCAGGGAACTGCCCTCTCCTAACTTCCTTGTAAGGTCTCGCGCCCAGCTAAAACCGCAGCGCTTAATGCAAAGTGAGGAAGGTCTCTATTCGTCGGCGGCGGCCGGTTCGGTTTCACTTCACTTAACCGCCCGCGGAACAGAGCATACCGCCGCTGTTTTTGTGCTCCGTGAACTGTGCCATAGTCCGGGAGGAGTTTGGGCGGCAAAGTTCAAGAGAGTTCCGACGCGTTTGTCTGTGACGTTCTGCGATGTGTGCGACCTATGTGTGGTGGTGTCGTGTCCCCCTTTTTTCCTGAGGTCACGAGTGGACCGTGGAATAAACCTTTTAACGCCCCGCCGGAAGGCACATAAGAACGGCCCACCAAGGAGGCCGATTGTCGATGTACTGCTACACGCTTTGGAACGAGCAGTGTAGTGGAGGTATATATACTATAGAGTGGGTGTGACCCCCACGGCGTCGGCTCCATGCGCTTTTTTTTTTTTTCTCGCTCGGTCGACGTTTCGTGCGCGATGAAGCGTGAACATCGCTCGTGTGCTGAGTGTTATGGGCGTGCGTATAAGCTTTTGAAGTCGGCGGCATGCGCTTCCAAGTGAATTAACCGGTGGTTCGATCGGCTATTGCCCGGGCGTTGTCCGGTGTTCCTCGCTCTTTGGCCGACACAGACTTGGATCGGGAGACTGAAGTACTAAAAGTCCGAAAGCACTTGTCGGAATTACGTGGGATGTTATTCTAGTTATGTATCGATAAGTCACCCGCTGTCACTTACTGGTTTTCGATTGGTTCGTCGTGCTATAGAAAGAAATCAAAAACCATAACCTAAATGAGTTTTGAAATGTGTGGATGTTCCCTATGTGCGCAAACATTTTGTCAGCGCAGGCAAATACTTATTGAAGAACGTCTCACTTCAGGGTAATCTTTGGAGATACAATACCTGGTAAAATTTCAGTTGCCCCTTGAGCGTTGCCCCACCGCGGTGGTCTAGTGGCTAAGGTACTCGGCTGCTGACCCGCAGGTCGCGGGTTCAAATCCCGGCTGCGGCGGCTGCATTTCCGATGGAGGCGGAAATGTTGTAGGCCCGTGTACTCAGATTTGGGTGCACGTTAAAGAACCCCAGGTGGTCGAAATTTCCGAAGCCCTCCACTACGGCGTCTCTCATAATCATATGGTGGTTTTGGGACGTTAAACCCCACATATCAATCAATCAATCAAGCCCCTTGAGCGTTAACGGACTAAGCCGTATTTGAAGTTAGAGGGCAGTATGTGAAGGTAAATTGGTAATTGCACAATTTTATTACAAACAAATTTTTATGTATGCTATAATTTTTATATTTGCTACCTGCTATGACGCTGCCTGCTATTTGCTTTGCTATGACGTCCGGTCAACGAAATTTGTCATTTCTTCAACTCCCCAAGCACCGCTCCTCGTTATCTAACATAGGTGTCAAAGATAACGCGTGCCCGTTGGCAGGTGACAGTCTTAATGAATTAACGTTGCCGTCGTGGTACATTGCTCGTTTTCGTTCACGTCCACCTGCCTACAGCAGGCTGGATATCATAGACAGCTTTGACGTCATTTAAATTGCTCTCAGAACTGTGTGCGTTTCTGAGATATAAAGAAACATACTCATTCGCACAAGTGATCGCAGCCGTATCGTATCATTGGTAGCGCAGTTTGTCGTTCCCTTATTGACCACCTTTTTATTGGCTACAATTAAGAAGGCTTCCGTACATTGCTACTTCCGGTAACACATGGCTATTATCGCATTTTCCAAACAAATTTGTCGACTTGACTAGAGTGAGTGTGCCTACAGCACTGCAGCGATAAAAAGCAACTTGGCCTTATCGATCGATCGTGTAAGCTTTATCCAATGTGTATTTTCCTTCCGTTTATTGGAATTAATCCGAATCCAACATACATACCATGAGATGGACAGAAATACCCAAGACTTGGTAGAACGAGTACGACAAATATGCTTGGAAGCACCAAAAAGAAGTCTGGTGCATATATGACGCTGAATATCGAAGAGAAAGTGAACATGTAATCAGTGCTGATAGAAATTTGGAAATTATTGATGACGCAAGCGAACCTTACACAAAGCATAGTGAACGATAGTTATACGAGTTGCTAGTCTGCGTCTTGCGTGGTCTGTTAACATGCACTTTGCAAATAGACTTGTTACGGTATTAAAACAGCCAGTGTGCGCCGTGTTGTGCGGACCAACTATTCTGTGTTCGTCATTGGTGCAGTCTCTATCTGGTATTGTTATTTTATTTTTTTGCTTTGCGAGCAGCAATTACAATCTTTGCATCTAAACGCCATTTATTACCTCTTTAAGTAACGCTTTTGTTTCCTCTACATATTCGAAATGGTCAGCGGTGTGCTCTCTTATAGTCTTGCATAACATGTAACATTGAAGTTGTGGTTATCTGATTGAAGTCTGCCAACTGCCAGATGTGTGAACAGGGCCAAACTGCAGACGAGTGAATTCTTCAAAAAAAAAACACACATTTTCGCGCAGGCAAACATGTGTGTCTTGCATTCTGTGACTGTTTATGCGCCACAAACTGAAAATATTTGTTTTTCAGTCCATACACAAAATACAGGACGAGAACTGCGGACCTAAACTACCTGAGATCTATCAACTTGCAAAATGGCGTACTCAGGATGTAGATTTTCAAAATAAAACGCCACGCAACATACTTGTGCCTTGGGGGGTCTCAAACCCGTTAGAGCATAATCATAATAAGCGTGCTGTTGATCGTTCTAAATATGAACGGACTTTGTACAGTATAACCTACTCAATAACAATACATGTATTTTATCCTTCGCCATAAAACTCGGTGTTTTTTGTCAGTCATTATTCGCTTCCATATTCTGCTTCTTTCTTGTATGCTTTGCTATGTACTGAGCTTTTTCTTTTGTTACAGGAATCTGTACGTTTGTGGTGATTTGATTTCAGGTGTCTGTCGCTTTCGCCTTGAATTAAGGGGCTCCGGCTTGGTGAAGCTGTTTTATCTCGAAAATGAGGCGCCACTTGGTACGCTCTCTCTCATTCAGACACATGCACACACTCAATCGCACGCCACAAGCAACGTAGTGAGTTCTTACGTGAGAGAGGGCCAAGATCCGCTGAATTTTCAAAATGGTATACCAACCACTAGCCCAACAGAAAGTTCATGCAAGCTGTTCATGACAGCTTTTTTTTGTGGCTCTTATGTCACTGTGCTTCATGGGGCACTTATTATTATTATTATTATTATTATTATTATTATTATTATTATTATTATTATTATTATTATTATTATTATATTCTGATCCTTTCGCCTGTGCACTCGCAGGTGTGGTTCAAGAACCGTCGCGCCAAGTGCCGCCAGCAGCAGCAACAGCAGCAGAACGGCTCCGCTTCCTCCAAGCCCCGACCCAAGAAGGCCAAGAGTCCCGCGCCGTCCTCCAGCCCGACGTCGTCGAATCGGGGCGAGTCCCCGTACAAGCCTTCGGCGCTGGTCGCCTCCTCCCCGCTGGCTAGCGCCGCCGCCTCGCCGCTCCACCAACAGGCGAGCGCCATCTGGAGTCCCGCGGCCATCAGTCCAGCCGTGGCCGAACTCATGAACGTGGCCCACCAGCGGTCCCCCTACCACACGGGCTCCGCCACGTCCGCCCCTTCTCACGTCGTCCAAGGACCCTCCGTGTCCGTGGGCCAGGGCGGCCTGTCGACCGGCGTGTCTCAGCACGGGCCGCCTCACACGCTCCAGACCGGAAGTTGCTACGCCCCCGCGGGACCCTACGGGTCGCCGCACTACTACACCGGCATGGACTACCTGAGCGGCCAGATGCACCAGACGCCGCCGCCTCCGCCGCACGCCTCCTCCCTGCAGGGTCCGCACCCGACGTCTCACCATCAAGACCGACCCGGGGTGTTGAGTACGCGGACGCCTCCTTCTGGCGACTGCCTGGAGTACGGCGCCTCGTCGGCGGGTGAAAAGGCGAGCGGTGCTCCATGGAAGTTCCAGGTTCTTTGAGGGCCAACAACAAAAAAAAAACAGCTGAACCCGCGGGTGTGCGAGTGTTTGTGGGGGCGGGTGGGCTCTTCTCTCGCGCGTGTTTGTTTGCCCATCACGCTTGGAGCAGCCTGCGAGTATGTGCGCCGCCCTCTTGTGATACGCCCGGGACAATCGCATCGCTTCGCCACTTCTCCTTCGTGTGTGTGTGTGTGCCTGGATGTGCGTGTGCATGTGTGTGTGTACATACGGAACATTTTGTAGAGGGCTACCCGTCGTCAACAGTGACGTCGATGCTCCCACGTACCATACGGCGGGAACGTCTCATCTGGACCTCGACTTGCGCTGCCTGCCACGAACACGCCACGTCATGGGCGCGAAAAAAAAAACGAAATAGGAGGGGAGCGATTGAATCTCCGAATGCCATTCCCCGGCTCTCCTCCGCCCGCTTCACAAATTACCGCCATCAGCCACCAAGTGAAACGCATCAGTTACCGTCAACAAGCGACGGCATCCGACCATCGGCGACATCAGTAGCACAAGAAACAGCAGCAGCAGCCGAATTACCATCGGCAAGTCTCCATGGAGGTCCCCGTTCTTTTACCGCAGCCGGCCATGTGTCAGTGCGCGCGGCAAGCAAGTGCGTCATCTCGTGTTGCTAACGAGGACGCTGGACGCTTGACTTTCAGCTAAACTTCTATTTAAGCTGTAAATAAAGATTGAAACAAAAAAAAAACGAATAGGATGAAAAACATTGTGCTTGATTTCTCTCACTACGTAGGCGTTCAGTATTAGCCCGTGCTCGTGAAGTGGGTGCGACTATAAATTGATCTGCATTTAAGAAATAACAGGCTTGCGCAGAAGGTTCAGCAGAGTCGCAGCGAAAGCTACAAGAGCAGCCTTTCTGGAGTTTCATCTTAACTCTCTTGTGGCAGCTACTACAGCCACGCTTGCATGACACCCACTACGCCATAAATAATCATAATTTTTGTAAAGTAGGGATGCTCCCACTCGTGGTACTCGCTACACACTTGTAGGGCATTATGTACACTTTGTTGATGCTGTGGCTGGCGACGATAAAGAATTATGCCTGAAGTTTTTGCAATGGGTTGGAGCATTCAACGACATTTACGTTCGCTGTACATTTACGATCTCAGGGCGGAATGACGGTTAAATTTTCTTTAATGAGAAGCGTTTATTTGCATACTGCAAGCCCTTTTGGCATCTATCTATCTATCTATCTATCTATCTATCTATCTATCTATCTATCTATCTATCTATCTATCTATCTTTCTATCTACCCGTATTCGTTTGGGTGTTCTCATGATCACCTCGTTAACTTGGGCTACACCAAAATTAGTACGGCAGGGTAAGATGATTGGATGCATACGATTCGCTGGTCATGAAATGAATAATGGGACAATGTCTTCGCTTACGTTGTCTAACACTTTCAAAAAACAGTGGCACATACCCGGGCGTGGGTATGGGCCAATGGTGTGCGGGTATGTGCCACAGGCGATAGGCATTTTATATATACCCAGCAATGGCGAGAACACACATGGATAACTTAAACGATTCAGCTTTAAGAAAAAAAAAATAACGGCATATACATGGAGTGAAGGATGATGAGTGGGGTGAGGCGTCCGTCAGTCCGCCCTCGCTTCCGTCCATCCGTGCGTCTGTCTGTCCGTCCGTCCGTCTGCCTGCTTGTCTCTCCGTCCGTCCGTCCATCTAGTGAACACTCCAAGTACCGCCATCTCGCATCTTTTCATCACTTATTCATCATATGCAATAACCGCCATCCAGTGGACATTCCAAGGACTAAACGAGAGTTGGCTTCCTACTACTACTATTAATTCTGCATGCATCAGGGACGCACGACCCACGGCTTCAGGAACTTCGCCCCTAATAGCTGCAGAAGCAAGTGTTGATCAGACAATCGAATGCAAACAATAAATGTAAGTACCCAACAGGAATCCAAACCTATCATTTTGCGTGGCAATGAAGTATTATACCACATAGCCACGTCAGAATACGGATACACTTTTCTGATAGACCCCAATTTTCGTGCAGCGACACATGTGGTTGTAGTGCTGACTATCCAATTTTATAAACATTACATATGTACTTCTAGGATACAGCCATCATGTCAGGTTAACATAAATTGTAGTTAGGTGCCATCCGCTGAATTTGATCTGTTGAGCAGTGTTTAGGGCTGCCATGCTCTCGCACACCAGTGTCAACACCAGCGCTTCATATCAGCTTACCGCTTTTGGTGTTGTTAATATCTATGTCTATGTTGGCATCATTGCGCAACTGTAAACAACTGCTAATATAAAACACATGCGGCTGTTTAACGTATGAGTGTGCGTGCATTTCATATATCTTTAGAGCCACTTCATAACGTCTCGCTCAATAAAAAGTTTATAAAACACATTCACATTTCATCCGCATGCTTCGTATAACATCGATTCCCAAGGTAAGTGGGGCCTGCCGAATTTTTTTTAGCTTACCAGTGTCCAAATTTCGCACGAAATGTACGACCACAACCGGTATGATTTACCACACAAGAAATATGACCGCGAAGCTTCAAATAGTGGTCAACAATATTTCCAAGAGGATCATCTAACGGAATCACTTCCAATTGGGGGTATAAGCAGGAAATTGTGAGCAGTTTCTTGTGACTTCTTCAAAAGTGTAGAAGTAGTACTTGGTGCGTTAAGTTATCTATGTATAACAATATGACAACTACACTTTGTCTTGTAGTCGTGTAGAGCTCCTTTATGAAGTGCGCAACCGGGACAGATTACAGCTCTGCCATAGTAGTGGGCGTTAGGTACTCTAAAGCGTTCCCAATTGGTTCCGAATCCAGTGAGCTTAATTTGGCCCGATGTTGAGCGTCCGAGGTAATTCGTGCAACCATCTCGGGCTTTTGTTGTAAAAGATTTGGCATCCCTTCCGGTAATGTGGAGATGGAAGCCTGGAGCTACAGCTGCCGTAACTGCGACAGCGGCATCAAGGCGTCTTGGCCCCTGTTCATTGCTTGGGCAAATGCAAACGCGTTGGGGAGGAGGTGATGGTCTGCAAAAATTGTATTTCTCCACCAAGTCATTTTCTTCCGCGGACACCATTTGCCAAAAACTAGCCATGTACAGCTGTGCTGTTAAAAAAAATGTTGGGACTGTGTACTGTCTTACGCAGAGCACTTTGTCCAAATATGCTTGCTCACAAAAACCTGAAGGAAACTTTGTGAATTTGAGCGTGTTCGGCGAAAGCCCGTGGTCATTAGAACGAATGCACCATGTGTTTACTTTTTATTTCTTTGCATCTATATATCCTGCAGCCACACATTTTGTAGCTGTCACCACACGCAATGGAGTCCTACACCATGCAACCAGCGTCACTACTTCTGCCGAGACGGCTGAAAAGGTGACCATCGCCCTGGCCACTCTAGATCCCACCTGTGACACCATCGTATACGACTCTCGCTCAGCCGTCACTATTTACAGCAAAGGCCGCATTTCTCCTCAAGCGCTTCGCATCCTCTGCCCGGCATCACACACCAAAGACTACATTATCACCCTGACATGGATCCCCGCCCACGCGGGCCCAGTCCACCCATGCCTCCCCAACCACAACGAGGTCACCCACTTGCTTGCGTGAGGCCTTGTCAACCGCGCTGGAGCTATAGACTGTAGACGAGGTGTACACCATGTACAACCTGACTACCTACAATAATCTCGTTAAGAATTTTTACCTCAGATGACGAGCTTTTCCCTCACATCGCCCCAGGCTCAACCGGGCACAGGCCACCACTTTGCGTCTACTTCACACAAACACATATATCTCGCCTTTCCGCCTTCACTTCATATTCACGGACGTGTACACAACCTCCCACTGCCAGTACTGTGGCACTCATCTGGCTACGCTTCCGCATATGCTGTGGGAGTGCCCGCACAGTATACAGACACACGAACACCACGACACTTTCGTCGAAGCTCCGTGAGGCTCGGCGGAGCCCCGCTCTTGACGACCAAACCTGGGCGACCCAGCACGCCACTTCACGGGCGTGCTGGGTTTAGGAGGCCAAGGCCCGGCCACATAAACCTGCTGGTTTCTTAAAATAAAGTTTATTCCTCCTCCTCATCCTCCTCCTCCTCATCCTCCTCCTCCTCCTCCTTCTGTGCATCTATAGCGTTTGGTATAGTGTTTGGTATCGGGAAAATCCACATTCTTGGGACGCTTCGATGAACTGCTTTCCATGGAATCGCTTGCCAGCGCGTCTGCCCATCATGAAAGGCAAGGCACCTTTAGCTAACCGTATTTTGCCTCCCGCTCCGCTCAGCCAGTCGGCGGTTGTGCCACTGCGCGCGCGCTAGATGGTCAGGCGCTGAGCGTGTGGTCGTAACGAGCGAAGGATCACGTGACGCGAGGGGAAACGCCCAAAATGGCAGCCTCTTGTGCTGCTGGACCACGCTGCTCAAGCGACGCAGTGATTGTTCGGCAAGCACCGATGACACTTCAGGACACACAATGATCTGTGCCTCCCCCGGAGAAGTCGTCACAGCCAATCCCTTCGAGAATTTCGGCATGTGAGGTGAAGTTCCATGAAACGGTTTAGAGCTGACACTTCGGACCATAAAGGAGCATCTAGAGACGCTTCTTTGGTGCTTCTGTCAAGGGGACTTCGCGAATTTTCGATAGTAAGTAATTTTATGTCAGAATAGTAACAATTTAATTTTTAAAAGCAGCCAAGCTTCCACCTATTGAGAAAAGCTTTTCAGTTTGATTTGCCACAAGGCAACGTGGTGAACGCGGTGAACGCGCTGCCTCAGGGCAAGGCGTTTGAAACGCGATTGGGCTGTCTTGAAGGCTTCGATTGTTCAAGTGCCCTTTGTCAGCGAATATAAACACTACATGCATAAATAATTAACGATTCAACGTTACTGTTGCTACCATTATGTTTAACTAAGCGACAATGTAAAAATAACGAATACAAGGATATTCAAGTTTCTGAAAGGAAACGAGCGACATATTTGTGGGTTTGTACCATACCTGAACACAAAGAGGCGGGCAGACGGATGTTGGCGTGTAACATAGAAGGTACTTTCCCATGAGCACCCGGCAGTAGATTACCTGATGCTGTGAACTCGTTCACGGTGTAAGATTTGTCGGCAGGGCTTCAAAGCAGAGTACCTCTCTCATAGCTCTCTCATAACAGAGTACCTTAATTGTACTCTAAATTATTAACAACTTTTTCTTAACCGTGTCACGTTGTTGTATCGGATGATGATCGTATTTTCCTGGCTCGGGACATCTTAGTGCTTTTCTGTAATAGACTACATTGTACTCTGTATCGTCGAACATTTTTTCTCAACACAGTTTATAGTTTGTGTGCAATGCTGCGTTACACAGATTGTAGAGTGACTGTGGAGTCACTCCACAAACAGGCATTGAAGTTGTTTGTCTCAGTAAGGCGAATGTCTGCCTTCACGGTTGTGAATGGCTGTTCCTAAATGTTCAGCAAAGCAGTAGTTTATTTGTAAATCTGGTTCGCAAACGCTTCAGATGTGCTGCCATTTTTGTTGACTGAGATAAACGACGCCGGTTCTCGTACTTTTTTTCCTAATTCGCTGCACTATTATGGGTGCACATATTCTTGTAGAGAACTTCGGAGTTCCTACACCACACCTGCTCCGTGGCCTGGATCACTGCTGTGGCTGGTACTATAACAACCGTATGGACAGGGCGGCACAAGGGAGTAATGCCAGACCTAATTAAAAATAAATCTGACTAAATCATGGCAGAGTTCTGCCTTCGTTCAGTTTTCAGCCATTTTGGTACGGGTTACGAATAAATAGATGAACTATAATGCCTTAGATTGACCAGCCTGTTTGCATTGCATTTGCGTTAGCATATTCAATTAAATATTTCTTGCGATAGGAATTTGCGAAGGTGGTATCTCTAATTTAGATGGCGTAGTTCTGCACCGCAGCTTCACCTCATAGCGCAACCGTTACCTTGAACATCGCTGGACTGGGACAGTGATCTCCCCGACTCACGAGGGTTCAACTACGTCCACCCAGCCACACGGTCGAGACGCTGTACGCATTCTTTGCAGAGCGTGCGCGTACAAACCCTCGAAAGTGAAAAGTATGTTTTCAGGTTCCTTGAAAACTCTCGGCTTCCAGAGAAAAAGAATATGACGGACACCTCGATGGTGTCAGTTATGATGGAGTTTTCCGCAGGTCTTCGAAAGGTATACCCAGGAAACAAAAAACAAATAAAAGAGAACAAAGTAAGACACTTAGTAGAGGAGGACCATCTTTTGCACGACACAACAGTTTCCATTTCAGTTTCCAACGTCTTTCCCTTTTTCGATTCGTGCTCTTTTTTTTTTTTTGCAGATTACCCTTGCAACTTTCATATATTTACCTATCTAATTACTCCTACAAGGAAGCTTTCCAAGCCACTTGGGCGCATTCGTTGCACATAGCCGTATGTGCAGGATTTTCGTTACAGTGAATTTGGGAATAGCCTAAACGTGGCTCTTAAAATGGTACCAAGCCGAAAGATTGAGCCTGCTCATTTCGTGTTTCGTCTTCATTTGAACAATGATTAGCAGCGTCATAAAGTGTAATAATTGCTGGGCTTTCGTACATCAAAACCGCTGGGGGATTCCAAATTAGTTTGGAGCATGTAAGTTCTCTGTAGCTTGTTCTTAAATCTGCATAAACACACTGGTGTTCTTGCACTTTGGTCCTATCAAAATAACGCCGCCGAAGCACTGATCGAACCTGTGACATCAACGCAATGACGGCACATAATCACTTTTCAAGATAACAAAAAGAACTGCGTGATTTCGGGGCTCCTTCAGCAAATGCGTATATTGCACCCTAAGTAAGCGCACAGTCCTTGCATCGGCGCTCTTTGCAACATTGATGTAAGTCTGACCGTCCACCACGAAAAGCGGACGCGGCACGTGTATACGAAGGCGGCAAGTATTCGGTACATAAAACACCGAAAATAGATAAAGCACACCACCGAAAGACTCAAAGGCTCGAGCTGCGTCACACGTGGCGTCGGGCAGCCGGCGAGAATTGACGTGATTGAAACAGCTGAACCTTGCATCGACATACAAAGTACATCCGAGGCGGGGCAAATGCACTCGTACGTTATATACCTGCACGGGAACTTCTCCGATAAGCGTCGGTTGGGGTTCGGTCCGAGCTGCCGCCCGGCCCTCTTTCTGATAAGACACGGAATTCAGCATAGTTGTACACCACGTTTAAACGAGCATTCACGGCATTCGCCGCACGTAGGTGTCATGGGACCGCGCCTCTCCTTCGATTTGCCGTTTATCAAAGGCGGGACGTAAGGAAACGTGCTTTGAACAAACACACACCACGGACGATGCTCGCGCAATGTAGACACGTTGTAAATATGATTGCGCGCCCCCGTTGCGTACATACGGTGCGTGTTAAGCATCACAAAGCAATATATACGAAAACAATTACCGAGGACTACACGGTATTGTCTATAGTGTGAACGCCAACTGTGTCTGACGTTTTGCCAATCTGCGGTTGTAGCGCATTCTTTACGTGTTGTTGCAGGAACAGCGATCGCTCGAGTGCTCTGCTCGCACCACTCATTGCAGACGTCGCGAACCATGTGAAAAACTGACGGACCCGATACGACAAACGAAGCCAGCCGCAGTGCACATGTCAGTGTTACGTGCGCACGAGGTTAGACCCAAGGGGACGGCGAGCGTGAATAAGGATCAAAGTGAGGTTAGAGGCCATTGGCTCGCGATATCGACAAACTCCACGTTCGCTCACTTTCGGTCTCGTTCGCTATTGGCCGCGAGATCGAACAGAGTCGCCGCCTGGCGGCAACTGGCCGAAATGGTGAAGTGTGGATTGCTCCTTGCGTCGTATGCTAGCCACGTCGTGTTTCTATGTGCGCGTACGTCGTGTACGTTCTCAAAGTGTGGTTTGTCCGGTGATGTCAGCGCGAGTGTAACTGTTTTTTTACGTGTGCCTGAAGCGACGTGCGAAAGCATTTGGTCTGTCTCGGCTGCTAATGCTTATAAATAAGATCGGCGAGTGCAACTTTCTAGAGTGCTGTTCATTCTCGTCCTACCCTCCATTCACCAGAATCATTTCAGAGTGGGTGCTAGCTTCTGTTTCTAGCACATCGAAAAATGCTCTTGGCATCCTTACAAACACGAGGACTATTAAATTCTGTGTGAATGCTGCGTTTTACAGCGACATGTTTGTAAAAAAAAAAAAGCTCTAGGCACTTATGCGTTGTTGGTATATGCACAACTACGGCACTCTAGTTTATCGATCATGCGAAGAGCCTTAGTTGTGTTTATCTGGCCTTGGTATCTCAACATAGAAATATTACTGTCACATGAACTCTTAGACTTCATTACTTACACTGTACTTAAAACAGAGTTATTTATTTTTTTATTTATAAATAAATAAATAGTTCCTTCAGGGCACGAAGGCGTTACAGAAGGGAGTGGGTAATAGTATACATAGTAATAAGAACAATAAGTGTGAACAAAGAAAAATGCTGCTAAGAGTAAACATCACATTCAACAGCAGCCCGAAAAGCAGTGACTTCGGTCACTTGGGCAACAGAGGAGGGTAAGTGGTTTCATTCGTTCGAGGTAGTGGGAATAAAGGAATCGTTTAAGAACTTGGTATGTGAAAAAGGAGTATGTACTTTCTGGGGATGGTCACATCTATATGACATGTAGTGTAGTTTGGGAAGAAGGTCTTGTTTTAGTTGTGAATTGTGGTAAATTTTATAAAAAAGAACAAGACGAGACACTTTCCTACGCGAACAAAGAAGTGGAAGGCCCAAAACTTTTTTCATAAATGATACGCTAGATGTGCGTGCATAGACTGAGAGGATGAAACGTGCACTCCGATTTGGGACGGATTCTAAGGTTTCAACTAGTGTGTTAATACCGGGGTCCCATACAGCACTTGCGTACTCAAGCTTAGGACGAACAATTGTTTTATATAGAACGAGTTTAAGAGCTGAAGGTACCCTTGAAAAGTGTCTTCGTATAGGTATCCAAGAGTGCGATTGGCACTGTTAGTTACGTAGGTGACATGAGTGTGCCCTGAGAGATTAAAGGTAAATTTTACTCCAAGATACTTATAGCATGAAACACTTTCTAAAACACTATCGTTAATTAGCTATTCGGGAACGTCAATGGAACCAGGGGTGCGAGAAATTCGCATTACCTTGCATTTATTAGCGTTAAGTCACATGTTCCCTCTAGTGCACCAGGAAAAAACTGCATTAAGATCTTGTTGAAGGAAATTGCGTCAATATTAGTGCAAGCATTTCTGTAAATAACACCGTCATCAGCTAATAATTTAATTGATGATAGAATATTATTAGGCGGGTCATTGATATAAACAAGAAAGAGAACAGGGCCCAAAACTGACCCCTGTGGCACACCAGAAGTGACAGTAGACTCTTGTGAGTTGTTATTGTTGGTGGTGACAAACTGAGTTTAGTTAGCGAGAAAGTATTCGATCCATTTTAATATATTGCGGTCAATGTTTAGTTTACTTAGCTTGAAACAGAGTATACCTGGTGAGGAACAAGATCAAAAGCCTTAGAGAAGTCCAATAATGTATACAATCAATGATTAGTCCACTGTCCAATGCCGCGAAAGGGTCAAGTGTAAACGAAACCAGTTGAGTTTCAAATGAAAATTGTTTACGGAAGCCATGTTGATTTGGAGAGAAGAATGAATTTGTGCCTAGAAAGGCTACGAGGTGAGAATAAATTATGTGTTCTAAAAGCTTACAAGGTACACTGGTGAGGGATATTGGTCGGTAACTCAAAGGGGACTGTGCATCACCAAATTTAAATAATGGTACCACCGTGCCCACCTTCCAGTCACGTGGTAAGGAACAAAACTCTAAGGACTGGGAAAGCAGTTTGGACAAAAACATTGAGGAATAAACATCCATACTTTTCAAAAACTTTGGAGTGATGCCGTTCACTCCGCAAGACGAAGACAAGTTCAGGCCACGAATTAGCTTCTGTATACCATCAGAATCAATAACAGGATCCATCGTGCGCAACCATGTGCTTAAATTTAGGAACGCTTTAAAGAGCCCAGACGCTGAATATTTCATCTTTTTTTGTTTTTTCAAGGTTTGTGTGGCATTGTTATTGACCAACGGAAGGCAGGGGTAATTTTCGTCTGAAACAAACAAACAAACATGCTTGTCACATTAACCGGGCCTTCGTTGTAGCACCCTCATGCACGTAAGCTATCGATGAAAGCTTTCTGCTGAACTCTTATATAAGAGTTTTGCTGGTGCAAGAACATGTGCGCACACGTGGTAAACGCAGTGTAGCTCAGATCACCGTCAGCCACTAAGCTTTCCTGATCACAGTTATCGATCGTCCCACATTTCATGGTGAACAGATCGAGAGAAAAAAAAAAATCATGTGCGCATAAGGTGCGAAGGTGGTACTAAACGAATCGCGCAGATATGGGGCTTTCTACGATCTTCCTTTCACTCTTTTTTGTAGTATATAGATGACAAGGATGTAACTAAGCAGTTCCGTCACGCTACAGCAGTGCGTAGAAGGCGGGACACAAGCTAATCACGTACGAACAACACAGCAAAGGCGTGATTTAGGGCGAAAGCGTGAAGAGAGGCCACCAAGGGCGAGCATCCCTATGAAAGGCAGAATGCTTCTCTCGGGTATTGTTAACATTGCATAAGCATCGTGCACCGATTCAGTAGAGAAGAGCTTAAATATTAACAGTAAACTGTGGTCAACGCATTTTATCTGCCGACAATCGGCTCAGGCCGCACGCAACGAAGCGCCGCTGCGTGTATTTGTATACGCGCCGCCCACCACCTATCCACACTTTCGTGGGGCAGTGCTGCCACCTATAGCCCGATCTCGCAGCGAATACCGGTTACGCCACCGACGCTGGAGCTGCTCAACGCAGGAACGGGCTCCTAAAGGCTGTTGCCCGTGCCATGACCTACTACACTCCTGACCTGTTCAGATAGCGGGGTTCCTATGGGAGCGCGTGTCCCCGCTCTCGTTCAATCGCTCGCCGTAGGTGGCGCTACCTATAACCTGTTCGTCTGCTTCTTTACGGTTGTTTTGTAGGCGCTGGTATAAGAATGCCTGCTTTCTGTGGTGAACTGTCGGCATATATGTGACTATTTCTTCCCATACATTGCTGGTCAAGTAAGCTGTTCAGTGCGCTTAAGAATTTATAGCACACTGGTTGACAAACGTGGAAACCCGTGGATTTACATGATTTTGGACAGCCTATGCGTTGTCGCGTGCATTTTATTGCAAAAAAAATTCTGAATGTCTTTTAGTATTATTATTTCTGGATATTTCTAAATTGTGGATCATAAATTCGCACTACGAGTGCTTTGTTGGTTAAAATTTGACTACAAAGAGTGAAGGTGACGTCAGCGAACAGGTGCTGCCTAGCGCCACGCCGCTCGTAGGTGACGGCCCTAGCGGCAGAAGGTATGAACTAGAACGTGGGCGCTGGAAGAGGTGCTCTCTGGGCAGGTCAGGAGTGTAGTAGGTCATGGCCCGTGCCGCGATTGGAACGAAAAAAAAAATCGTTCCGTTCACTTCATCGCAACAGCCGCTAATGGCGGTTTTGTTTCACATGGGCTGCGAATGTTCGGCGATTTTCGCTCTGCGACTGACGCGGCGAGAAACATTACTTGCGGCTGTTTTCTTTGACAGACAGTGTCCAATTTTTCAAACGTAACGTAACAATCTGCGCATTATCGTATTTTGAGTTTTCACGAACGGTGAGCACGCGTGTT
Source organism: Rhipicephalus microplus (assembly GCF_043290135.1). Lineage (NCBI taxonomy): Eukaryota > Metazoa > Arthropoda > Arachnida > Ixodida > Ixodidae > Rhipicephalus > Rhipicephalus microplus. The sequence goes on from NC_134707.1 coordinate 26,331,381, forward strand.
TTGTAACTTTGACGCACCTTCAAATCTAATTTAACTTGGAGTGCCCGATTTCTCGCGCCTGTTCGTGAGGTAGTACTGAGACCTTGCAGCACAAGATTGCTGCAGCTGCAGGAGACCATGCAGCCGAGGGCATTCGTGTCTGTTATAGTGGCGCCGAACAAGTACGGCAGTGAACATTTTCCGGTAGTTGCACATGCCAGGAAGCGGTAGCGGAGCCGTCTTTTGCGAAACGAACGCCTCCTAACCCGCGAGACAGCTGGCGTGTAGCACAGGGATCGCACGATATATGCACCCCTGTATTCGTTTCGGCGTCTCATTGCTGTATACACTTGCCGAAACACCCCCTGCACGACGACGTCACCCAGACGGTGAACAGCCATGAACCAGTTCACGAAGTGCAGGATGAATCAAATGGACACAATTCTTCGAAGGTGAGCTTACTCTCTCATACTAATCTGCTGTGTACAGAGACAGCTCTTAGCGAAATTGTGGCGCCCAGCTCAAGTCGATGAGATATTTTATGTTGATAATAAAATAAATTTTTGCGCGAGTCCCTGATAGGGGTTCCCGCGAAAGCTCCTCAGGATCAAATAAAGTTCATTGTCTGTCTGTCTGTCTGTGGCACACCTACGACGTGGACATTAGCTTGACATCAGGCTATATGGCAGGGCGACCTCCAGCAGTTTTTTTTTTTTTGGGGGGGGGGGGGGGCATTTCGTTTTGGGAGGGGCACCCCTTGAAATAGTCATTTTTCGCTCTCTCTATATTTGCCATGGCGCAAAAAATTTCGGGAGGGAGGGTAGCAAAGCACAGGTCTGGTGTGCCGCCCCCTGGCTACGCCCCAGGTCTGCGGTACTAATTCTGGGGACTTATACGTACCCGTTCTGGGTAGTTTTGATGACGTCACGACGTCATGCATCAAAGCTTCCAAAATCGCCGCTATCGAGTCCCTGCCTGGTGCGGCCGTAGAAATGTCACAATAACTTGCCGGAGCACGTGATGAGAACTCATATCGTGTAGTGACGTCAGGGCACAGTAAAAATTAAAACTACCTTGTGAAAACGTATTGAAATTGTTCTCTTTTTTTTTTCAGGGTGCACTCCCCAGTACATTCTGTACGACACGACAGGCTTGGCCCTTCATTTCATTTAAAACAACAAATGAAAATTTTGTATCAGTACCCGTTGGGTACCCATGCCTTATTTTTTTTTTTTTTGAGCGTGTATGCATGTTATTAGTTTTACAACTGGGGAGCAAAAGCCTGTGAGTGCACAAGCTACGGAGTTCTTGTGTACTTTACCCGCTTCATTATGTTCGCCTGTTACCACCAAGAAGAGCAAAAAAGAAGTGAAGGGTTCGGATATTCAATGCGTCTATATGTATCCCTGGAACTGGAATACATTATTTACGAAATATATGATGATACTATTCCGCTACGGAACAGTGATAGGCTGTGCGTAAAACTCGTAATTTTGAAGGCGAGGCGTGCTTAGGACAAATGGAATTTATAGCATGTGAATGAATCATAGCACTGATTCCTCAACTACGGGAGATCAAAGAGTTGTCCCACTCGTAGAAAAAGAAATCGCTCAGAAAAAATTACTTCTTAGGACGCTACGATGACACAAAAACAGTGTCTTTACAACAAGGACAGTAACATAATTAAGACATACAAATGACACAGTGACACGTTATAACATACTTGGCCAGCGTCACAAGATGTCCTTAACAAAAGACCACCGTTGCTAGTTCCATGACTGTTGCATTCGAAACCATAGTTGAATATTTCGTACCTTCCTAAAGAATGCAAGGGCCAAATAGATTTTGTCTATGTCTCGAAGATAACAAGTATTCAGTTTCATTGCCAATAAATTATGAATACATTTTGGACGACGAGTATGATATCTATATACCCGAGACTGTTAAGAATAAACGATGAAAACAACTAATCTGTAGCCGATTTGTCAATCACGATAAGCTTTCCAATCTCGATTGGACGCTAGGAGCCTCTGCGTGCTCTGCAATAAATGTGAACATACAATGATGCCAAGGAAAGTATAGGGGATGTTACTATATTTATAAATTGGCAATTATTGTAACGTGAATGCGAAGAGAAAAGATAACTCGCTACCGCCAGGATATGAACCTGCAACCTTGAAATGACGCGTCCAATGCCCTTACAGCATCGGTGGCGATCATTCCCCCACCAACTTTATTGCGTACAAATGTGCAATTGAAGCCAAAGTGTCAGTCAGCGCTGCTAGTCATGACGACGAATGTGGAACAAGTTCTGCCTGCTGACGTCATTTAGCACATTATCTTATCAGGAGCGCAGAGAAATCTATTTTTCTGCGTGGGGTGAGGATACTCTTCGATCTGAAGGGGAACTGATCAGGCACATGATATTTTGCACGCTCTATGCCATGGCGAAAAAAATTAAAAAGGGCCTGGGCCCGCTGTGCCACCACCTGGCTACGCCAACGGATCCTATTATGAGATGCAGCTGTATTGCGAGCTAGCAGCCATGACAGTAATTACACACTTACCGTCATTGCTACTTGCGCTGACTGGCACTCATATAGGTTTAAACACACATATACACTTCATAAGGTCGACTGGAGGATGACCACCGCTGTAGATACCAACTGAGCTGTAACTGTGGTCATCTCGTCCACTTTATAAAGTATATAATGTAAAATAAGAATATTTAAACGTATAGGAGTGCCAGTCAGTTCCTCTAGTATATAGCCATGGCAGCAGGTGTGTAACACTGACTGTCATGACTGCCAGCTCGAAATACAGATGCAGCTTGTAATGAAGTCACACGGTACGCGTCTGCTGTATCTGATTACCACATATTTGCACGTTTGCGTCTATCTCCTTGCTTATTCTATGAAGACTACCGCCCAAAATGTATGGTTTTATAATATTATTTGTGCGCAGAGTGACTTCACCTAATGCAGCGAGCCATTTATCTGTGAGTCTAAAGTCATTCATGAAGAGAGCTGCAGATGCCCGATCAGCCACAAAGGCACCCTCGTGACTTCTGGCCCACTCGTAGTCTTCATCGTGTGACTTGGCTAAGCCGTCGTCCTCGTCCACTGTATCATCGCTGCGCTGTTGAACACCAGGATCCAGGCACCGATGGCCTGGGAACAAATAATACTACTCAGATTGCGAGATATACACATGGTAATAGTGACATCGACGACTTGCTACAATATTAGTTACCACTATTTCGTGGATTGATGACTGACAGCTGCGGCGCCGCCTGTCGGTGTCGTTGGAAAATGAAACGCATTGGCACGTTCACCGACCCCTATCATTTGCAACCCCTGTGGACCACGCTGCACTCGTCGTTTGGCTGCCCACGATGCGAGCACAAACATGTCGATATGGCACATGTACTTTGGCGATGCGCAAGAAATGAAGATAGGCCACGAGAAAGGACGACGTCAACGCAAGGACCGTCTGAAGCCTTGCTGAGCGATATGGCAAGCAACCATTTTCAGTGAGGCTCTCAAAGACCAGGTGTGAGACGTTCAGCGGGCCAGGGCCATCGCTGAAGACCTCGGAAGATTGTCCGAGAACGATGGATTCCTGGCAACCTAGCTCGAGAGCCGCAACAACCGGTGGACGAATAAAGTTCATTCAACTTAACTACTAGCAGTCAGGATTTACTGACTGACTTACTTTGCTGAAGCGGTAGCGACATGAACGACTGCTATTACGACTATTAGCCGCCTCTATGTGGTTGATTGACTGACTGACTGAACTGGGTGACTAACAGCTGTTGTACTTGTCGGTGCTGTCGGGATATGCAAAGCATTGACCAAGTACTCAGAACGTTAGTTTCAATGCCGTTTATTGATCAAGCTGGCGCGTGCCGACGTGCAATTCATCGAGCACAAAAGCGTCAAAAAGGGGCACCAGGCGCATGGGGTGGCTTTTGTTTGTCGAATTTCTTCAACGGAGGACACACCCGCCACTTGTTCCACATGCAGTGGTTGAAGGCTTCGTAATCTGGAGACACCCCGTCGTTTGCGAGCATAATAATGGGCGTCCTGGGTCTGTCTGGTCAGCACAGTACTTGACTGCCACTGAGTCTACGTCACCACCAAATTTTGACTGTGTTTAAAGAAGATGACACGCTGTTTGGCTCGTTCCATACTAAGATGCGACGGACCACGCTGTCTTGTAGTAAAAAGGAAAACTTGTGTAGCGGGTAAAGTTACGAATGTTACCGCGGTTAACGTCAAATAAAAGAATAGGACAAAAAAGTTTTCCAGTAATCGGAGAGTACACAATTTCCATGCAGTTTTTCGTGGAAACCACCTTCTCGACCGGGCTATACACTTCCTCGTGGTTGCCATGAAACTGAAAGTTCAATGGTTAAATCATGGCATCGAACAACGCGGGCACATTCATTTAAAAGATAGCGAGGTCACCATGTGGGGCATCAAAGAGTGGCTACTTGTTCTTGCACACTTCAATAAAGTCCGGGCTTGAGCGCGACAACATTTCATAATTAAACACCTGGATGGCTTGTTGAAGGCGCTTCATTGTCGTCCAAGCGAATAAACCGAAACACTGGGTCGACCAGCCACTTGGAGGTGTGCACAATGTAGGTCAACGGCGATACGGAATTTTCGCGTACTCGCTCGCAGATGGGTTCTTCTGACGCTTCTTTTTAACGTTTCCGGCACTTCGCACCCTTCCTTGCGCGTACTTCGTTACTGTCTCCACGGCTCCTCTGACCTCCATGGGCGTCATCATATGCAACTGAATGCGGAAGTTTCGGATGCAGTACTTCCAAGGCGCGGCCGCCATTGTGTCCAGAACATTCCACTTGTCCCAAAACTTCACCTCGAACGTCGCGACCCCAATCATTTCCTCCCACGCTGATGTATTCCAAATATCGGGGCTCACAATGGAAATACTAGATGAGATGGTAGAGGTCCCATGTACTGGTGTTTGTAGACCAAATTGGCGATCGATTCAGTCGTCTGACGAAGGCAGCGAAGATAACACATCGGCATATGTGTTGCTCCAGCTGCAGTGGCGAAGACGTGCGGGAGAGCAGTTCCTCGTGTGTGGAATGCGACGGCAGTGAATTCGTACTGCGTGGGCCCTTTCTAGAATCCTCTGGCGATTTAGCTTCTCAGTCGTCTTTAGCGGGAAACACACGGTGCATAAGCTTTCTTTGTTTGGAACTAACTGTAACTCCAGCACAATGGTGGCTCGCATGAAAGTAACGTTGGCTAGCAGTGCCAAGAATGGAGGGGATACTAAACATTTACCAACGTCTCCAGACACTGTTCCTGATTCGGGCACATTTGGACTTGATACGCCTTCCACGCCTCGATCGGTTTCCGTGAGTGTCGCCATAGGTGAATGTCACAGCCTCATAGGCAGTGGTGGTAACTTTTGGGGGGCCTAAGTCGCCAGAACGCTTCCTAAAAGTCGTCAATTTCAGCCAAAAGTCGCTAAGTGATGATGATGATGACGTTTTTCCTGAGTTTTTAGTTTTCGACTGGATAAAGCACGTTAAGGGATTATTTTTAAACAATGATTTAAATAAATTTCTGCTGTGGTGAATAAAGTGAACAGTCAAAATAAAATAATCATTTCTAGTGTCGGACTGCGCTGTTCAGTTTTGGTCTGGACAAGCAACTCTGGGTCTGCCGGGAGACGTGGATTGCGCGGAATAAACTTCTAGGTCTGAACCACAGATCGGAACATGGAGGAAGGAAAGACAGGAGGGAGCGTTGCGCAACTCGATTGAAGCCCACCAAGTCGGCCCAACAAGTGACCAAAACGTCAGCGCTCGCGGTAGGTTTTAGTTCTCTCGGCGCTGTTCCGTCTTTGAAACACCTCCGTGAGCCGGCCAGTCTGCGCCGAACCAGTTCATTTCGATTAAAAGCTACCGGGCGCCGTATTTCGAGGTATCGGCAAGTCTCGTTTATTGCGTGATCTCACGGCAAAAGGGCCGACTTTGTTGGCTTCAAAACGGGTTGGCTTGCCAAGGCTGGGTGCGTGACGTCATGCTCCCTCCTGTTATTTCCTTCCCCCATGATCTAGCCACCATACCCATGGGTCGGAACCCAGCGCAGCACTCTGCCGGAAATTAAGTTTTCTCTCTCTCTCTCTCCGCGAAGCAGGGGAACGCGTGGTGTGCATAAATTTTGTGCATGCACGCCACGCACGCTTTTTCTGCCTCATGAAGGTACTGCAATTCCACCAAAGAGCCCATACTTCGTCAATTAGCTTTCAACAATAACCTACTGCGTGCACAGCTGCTATCTAACGTTTGATGTAATATGTTACTACAATGCTAGGAACGAGTGAAACCTAAAATTATTTTATTGGACACATTGCACTCAAGAAGATCGTTTGACCAAGTATCGTCTCGTAGGGAAGAAGCATGAAGAACAAGCAAATTGAAACAGTGCCGGCCAAGATGACAAGATTTAAAACATCTGAAATGTTTTAAATATTTTCATTTTGGCCGGCGCTCTTTCATTTCGATCGTTCTTCACATTTCACTCAAGTCACTAAAGTCTATATGTCAAGCAATAGTTCCACCTCACCAGTCCACACCTCCTCGTCTGCAGACTCTCCACTGCTTTGCGCACGTGCACTACTTCTTGGCGCGAACGCTGAGGAGTACGCTTGCATGGTTCCAACTTTTCTTGTCACTGTGTCAGGCAGGTCATAGGTGTGGCAGCACTTTCCAAGACGGCGAAGTCCGCTACGAACACTTAAGACCGCATTTGTGCTGGCAGTGCTGAGAGAATTTCTGAGTTTTGTCTTAACCACGCTTAGTTGGCTAAAAACTCTTTCCACTTCTGCGTTTGAGTGCGGCAAGGAGAGCACATCAACTGCGAGCTGCGCGACCTCGTGAAACGGGTTCGAGCCAGCTGCATCACGGTACGCAGTGGCCTCGGACCAAAATGCAATGGTGTCGGTGGTGTTGGCCCAGCCCACCAGGGTCAGCTTCTTCCACTGCGCGTTCACGAGATCTATCTCGTTTGGTTGAACACCGAAATGTTCCGCCAGCTCCGTGATAGGCTCCTTGAGTACTCGCAAGCATGCTCCCACAGACAGCCGTGCCATGCCCTGCAATATCTTGAAGTTCGATGGCAGACGTTGCCGGAGCTCATTTGACAGCTTTACTGTGAAATTAACGCATCGCTGGCGCACAAAGTCAACTTCAGGACCAGCTGGTAGCGTGCTCGCCAGTTTCTCGAACTCGTATCCCAGGTATGGCTTGGGGTCCAGGTGACCATCGATAGGCTGGCGCAGCGGATCTATCTTCGCCGTTGGAATGAGCACTTTGCTGCAAACCATCTTAATTAGGAGCGTGAGGTCTTCAAGAAGCTTTGCGGGATCCGCGTCGTTCCTCTCGTAGGCCTTGTTTGTACGCTGAACTTCTCGTAGCATTGGTCGAAGGTAGAGTAGATAAAGCTTATTCAGCGGATCAGAGTACATCTGATACAGGAGCTCTGCGGTGTAGCATCCTTCCGTTGATCTGGCTTGTTCGAAATGTTTCAGCAACATGTCCCATTGATCGAGGACTCTGACGACCGCTGGCTCCAACGATATCCATCTGGTATCGCACACCCTTGGAATTGATAGTGGTTCTTCCCCATCGCAGAGGCTACGGTAAAGTTGACTGTACGCGGCTTTACGCTTTGAAGAATGGGAAAACCACATGTGGGTTTCGCGCACCAAGAAGTCCACATTCCTGGGAAGCGTTCCCTGAACAGCGTGGGAAAGTGCGAGTTGCAAAGAATGGCAAATACACCTTACCATTATCAAGTTCGGGAGTTGCCACTCACGCTTAATTGTCTCGAAAATACCGTTGTTGACACCCGTATTCACCGAGGCGTTGTCAACTCCAATGCCGAGGAGACGCTTCTTGTCAAGTCCCATACGCGTGAGGAGGTTTTCCAATGCCCTGACGATTGTCACAGCTGTGCCATCGTCCAATTCGATAAGCGCAAGAAACGTCGTCACAATGCTCTTCCGAGCAGCACTGAAGTATCGCACCACCACACCCAGTAACTTAGTGATCGAAATATCTGTACCCTCGTCGATTATCAGGCTGTATTTTGAGTCACCGATGTCAGCCACCAAGAGATCCACGAAATGCGGAGATAACACATTCACTATGATCTTCGTGCATTTGCGCCGGTGCATGCGCATGCCTGCTGCACTTTTGCTGTCCATGAACTGTTTCTTGCAGAGTTCTGTCAGGTGGTCAGCGGTGAGGAATGCAGTGTGCTCGCATATAAACAGACAAAGAGCTGCTTCACTTCTGCCGCAGGAAGACTCAGTTGCGGCTGAATACTGCAGTTTCTTCTGCCGAGAAGAACTGGAGTATGGTTCAGATGACTTCTTGTGCTTGGTGGTGGCGGCATGCTTCTTGATATCGCACAGCTTCGCGTAGAATTCGCTCATGCAGTAGGCGCATGATGCTTTTGTTCTTTCGCTCTCCACAGGACGTAGCCAGCCTTTAAACTCGGGCAGTGATTCCCAACTTTTTCGATAATGCTGCTCATACTTTGGAGGCATGATTAAGCTAGAGCGAGCGAGTCGGCACGCTACACCTAGTCCTTGAGTGTACTGGAAATAGAGATGTGTCGCTCAGGAGTGAACGAAATCTTTTGAGCGGCTGTTTTTTCTACAGAACGAGTGATCTGCGGCTCAGTGAGCCATGGTGAAGCAACGCTACCACGTGTTGTAGGTTGAACCGGTTGAACCACTTCGTTTGAGTTCGTGTTCTCTGAAGGGGTACGCTGGGTAGACCCCCGCAGAATCGGCCATGAACATGCCCGGATTTCAGAACCCGAGGAGCGAGAGGGATGGTGTGAGAGATAGGCTTGCCGATGCTCGCGGAAGCACGTGGCGCACAAGTGCGCATTCAGAACTTTTAGCATGGGTATGGTGGCGGTGGCCATAGCATGGGTGTGCATTAGCGAGGGGGGGGGGGGGAGACATCCAGGCTCCAGCAGTGACGAGCGCAGGCATCGTTTCTTTCGAGCTGCCTGCATAGACAAGGTATTCGAAATTCCAGGAGGAAGGGGCAAAGGCCAGCTTTCCTGTAGCTTCCTCTCCATCCTTGTATTTTCAACGAAGCGAAAAAAAGCGCTTGGTCCGTCTCTTTCACTGTCCGGTGTTCCGCGCAGTTTTTTTTTTTCGCTTCGTCGATCATGTACCAACCAGCCCAAAACAGCCAGGTGGCCACATTGCACGCACGCTAAAGATCGCAGCGGCTCAAGAAGCTCGATCCTGTGTGCCCTGGCCTCATTTTTGAAGCTCGTTCCGAGCATTCCCCAGTTCTCATTAGTTTCCTAATATTCTATGTCTGTTTTAAAGGACCCCTGACACAAAATTTGGAAGCTTGGTGTGCTTGCGACGTTTGAGACTCTTGCATGCACTTCTTAACGATTATTAGGGGTGAGTGCTGCCTGTAAAATATTTCAACTTGGTTTTAAAGCGAAGGTGTGTGCTCATCCGAGTATTCCGGTAAAATCGACATTTTTTGTGGTTTTACGTAGACAAAGGCTCCCCTTGCGTGGTTGCAGAGGTCAAGCAAGTATTGTGGGCATCGGAGATTCCGAGAACGTTTTCGGGGTGAGTACAATTCGCCGACTGGCTCCCGGCGAGGACTATTGTTCGTCACCCCTCTCGCTCTGTTGTCGGGCTGCTCTAAGGTGGTTTTCGCTGCTTACGCCAGGAATGCTCTTCTTTTTCCTGAGGGGAACACGCTCAACGCACCCACATCGTTCTATTCTTCCCCACTCTCGGGTCACCCTATTTGGAAACCGCACGTTCAGCGTCACCGAAGCTTGAGCGCATGTAGTCTCAGGCACTGCCCCGCTGTGCGGCGCTAGTTTCTTATGGTATCTAGGCGGGCGTTTTGAACTGAAACAAAATCGTCCTCAATTAACGATGCTAGCATCAATTATACGATGCGTTAGAACATTTACGATTGAATTTTGGCATTACTAGACGCAAAGCTACGGATTACTGTAAAAAAATGTCGAAAACAAAACTTTTCCTGTCAGTAGTCCTTTAAACATTCAATTTCAACTTTTCAAAGTCTCCAAAAAAGTCGCTAAGACTCCAAAGTGATAAAATTGTCGCTAGCACGACTGAAAAGGCGCTAAATTTAGCGACTTTCTCGCTAAGTTACCACCACTGCTCATAGGTTCTCGCGTGGAAATTGCAGAACAACGAGATGGTGCTGCCACCTCGCATCAGCTAGTCAAGATACTCGCACGATGTTGCGGCCTCCAAGATCAGTTTCTTTTACGCCAAAGTTTGCCAAATCGACTAACAAATGCGTACTGGTGTATTTTTATAACAACTAGTTGAATATTCAGCTGTGAGTTTCTTGTTTTCAATTAGTACAAAAGGTCTGTACTATTTATTTTCAAACTTTAAATATTTGCACTTTATAGTGTCATAGAGTGATCAATAGGGAAGATACAAAAACTCTAGAACCGGCGGGTGCCGCCATGATAAAACAGGGCAGCCATGACGTCATTTTTGCTCTGAGTCCCCAAGATTGCAGGAGGAAGACTGGGTTGATTTTGGACCACATCTTTTTCGTCATCAATCTCAAGCTTCATCAGGTTATCTGCTACCAAAAAAATTAGGTTTATGGCTACTTCCTTAGGGGACTTTGGCCATGACTTTAGCCCTTGCCGGCAATAAAACATAGCCTTTGAGATTAAGCGAGACTGGTGGCCGGTACAATGAGAACCCCGCTTATTAAAAAAGATATTAAAGTATGACATTCAATCCTTCGCCACTGTAACTAAAGTGTGGTTGGCTAGAATATTTATTGAACGTAGATTCCAAAGCATTTGCGCTTCGGCTCACGCTAGCGCTTCTAATGCTCATAAAAAAAATTCAAGAGCATTTATCAGTTCAGTCGCATTTTGAAAGGAGAGTAATGGCCTCAAGGGATCTCCTCCAGACCAACTTCAGACATAGAGTAAAAAAAAAAAAACACCTAATGACTTTAGAGGTCTCAAAAGCCATTTTTCCGCCGCGTACGGAAAATAAACGTCTATATTTGGAACTTGTCTATTCTCACGTCGCTAACAACTTGGTACGTGAAAATAAATGAAGCGCTATTCTCACGTCTGAAAGATTTGTCGGCGAGTCTCGCCCACCGATGTGGCCGCCTCTCGACCCATTGTACCCCAACAAACGGAAACGCCGCTACTTTTGCGGGTCTCCGTGATCAAACACCGGGCGACGAGCTCGACGGTGGCCGCAGTGCATACCGTCTAGGGGCCGCGGAAATGGCGGCGATGGCGGCGACGCGACACTCTCTGCAGTGCGAACTGTTTCGCCCCAACGACGAACGTCTCGTCGACGTCGTCAACGTCGTGGAGGCCACGAAACGCAAGAAGATGAGCCTCCTGTGCGCCGTCGTCAGCACCGAGAAGCCCGTACGAGTCTCCCTCTACCAGGTCAAGAGCACCGACAAGGACTTGTACAAGAAGAAACACTGCTGGCCCTTGCGGGACCTGCGCCTCGTAGACGGCCGCAAGGCGGACAGCGCCGAGTTCGATTTGCACTTCGATAAAGTTTACAGGTTGGTATAAAAAGTGCACCAGAGCCTTTCGTTGAATGACTCGTCATTGTGCAGAGCGTGCTTACGAGTGATCCTACTTCACGTTGAGGGCCGTGCGTTACTTTCGTTTAGCTAGAAAGGTTAATCAGCCTTTTAAGTGCACATCACTTATAGGGGGCGTGCCTTGTAGATCCACCGTCTCATGTCGCATAACTAAGCATGGAGAAATGCAGTTGTAAAACGATGCTAACGATGTTCAAAACTAGTGAAAAATAAAATAACAAGGTCTAGGGTATTACAAACTGCTGGAATAATGTAAACGGGAATAGTATAGCCCGTATCGCACTTTTTAAAACTCTGGGCTATACAATCAAGCCATAATTCATGGTTATATCAACTACAGTGAGGGTCATCTTACGAATTAGGTTCCGCCCACAACTAGCCACCACCTAAGTCTACTTTGACATGGGTACCAGTGCACAACCATATAAAATTAAGTTTGTGTGTGTGTGTGTGTGTGTGTGTGTGTGTGTGTGTGTGTAACGTCCAGAATTTTCGCGAGCAGTAGATGGGTAATGTTAGCATGTGGATTGACATTTGTGTCATTGGTTTCAGGTTTAAACTTCTTAAGAACACTAAATTATGATTCGTGTAAAGAGGTCAATACACCTGAAAGTCAAGCTTGAGGCTCGTGCCATATGGGAGACCGCAACTTGCTGTGACAAATGGATAAGTTCGAGGCAGTGTTGCTCACTTTGGCAGGTGTGCGATAAGCATCATGTTGTAAGGGTCACAGTTTGCACGCCAGCATTTTTTTTCGTATGGTCACATGTTGCCATCGTTTATTCAGGTGGCAGGCCAAGAACATCCAGGAGCGTAACGACTTCTTGCGCTGCCTGTACCGCTTGTGCGTTCACTATGCGCCGCAGCAACAACGTCCGCGTTTCGAAAATGTACCCAAGGCGCTTCTGGAAGATGACGGCAGGGCACAGCTGTTGGAGAAGGTGGTTGCAGATGAAGCTGACGACTACCAAGTAAGTGCACCTGCAAGAACAAGTTCACTGTATTTCCTGTGGCCAATATGTTTAAAAGAAAGGAGCTACGAAACTATGTCACATGCTGCAATTTCATTCTGTCATCTCTTGTTTCAATGAAAGTGCTGAAGGGTAAGCTGGGAAGGTCGGCATTGGAGAAGAAAATACGTCACCTGCACCTGAGGCTCTTGAGCACCTTTTCACTTTTTTTTTCTTGAAATGTGTGGCTTTTTAATGCGATCGCGCGTTCACGCATGGACAAGCTGCAGCCTTTCATGGCGGCCCCAGTAATGACCTAGTGCACCATGGTCAAATCAGCCAATGGCTGATACTTGGCCCGTGATTAATGATGTTATAGCCTGTAGCATCATTTGTTGAGAGAAGAGGAAGCAATCTTTAGCGGACTTTGAGAATTTAAAGTGGATTGCATGCCGCATACTGCACAGTAATATCTGGCTTGTGTGTTCTCTGGGGCCTCAACTAGTGATCGGCAGCATTTTCTGATTATGCTCGAAAAGTTTTGCCCTTTGAGGCAAGAAGAAATGGAGTAGAAGAAACATGCATCGACTGGGCGGGCACCCACCTTACTGATGCGTGTTTGCTCGTCTCCAGTTTGATGCTCGATCGTTGCACCTGCTTGAAGGCCTTTAACATTGACAGGCACTGACGGCACGTGAGGAGGCCGACTTGGAGTGCCTGATGGCCAAGTACGAGTTTGCTATTCACAATGCCGAAGAGTTTACCGAGCAGCTTGCTCGTGAACTGGCTGCACTGGATGCCTCCAACGTGTACACCATCATGGAGTCTGAGCGGCGGGTCCAGAAGCTCATGGAAATGACGCAGGTGGCCCTTGACGAGGTGGGTTAATTCTTAATTTTTTTTTATGCATATAGTTTCAAGATATGCTAAAGAAAGAAAATAACTGTATTGGGTGTCCTGCAATTTGATTGGTCGAGCAGAAGGCCTCGTCTAGAGAACAACCAGGATTTTATGGGCACTGGTGACTTCCTCTGCCTACTAGACGACTCAATGGGTATTTTCGAGGGTGTGGATAAGCAGCATGACCTCCCAGTGCGCGTGAAGGGTTTTGGTACTATCGAGGCCACATATTTGTTTTATTGTCGCTTATCTCTCAACATTCCCATTATATGCACTCCATGGTGACTATAGATTCACATTCCTTTGCACTTGTTGGTTTAATATATATCTGGATAATGAAAACTAATTACAAGTTTATTACTATTATGGGCTACCTAACCAGTACAGCCTATGGATCCATAACTCCAGTGGACTCAGTGTAGTGGATCCATAAGGAGCCATGTTTGCCGTTAATCCAGATGCTGTATGCGGAATATTGTAGATTTATTTAGTGCTTTATTGAGTATAGAGTGTAAAAAAAAGAGGAATCGTTGGATACGCTCGTTGCCACCACGTCAAACTATTAAAAAGTTCCACTGAACTGCACTGTATGCAACTTGCTTTGCCAGAGCTACACTTCTGTGCATATACCTTGCCAACCTTGGGCCTTTTCTCTGATCTGCCCACACACTTCCATCATTTTTTGGTCTTATGCTTCTTGCTATGCACCAAGCGATTAACACGTGTTTTTAATTTTTTGTAATAAATTTTACAGGACATTTTCAGCTTGCTTGAAGTGGCACCTTGCATTATGTTCATTTTCTCTCATTCTTATCTTTGCTAACGCATACTGACTGGCTTAGCTTATCACGTTTGATGCCTTGATTGTAGTCATAATAAAATCGAGCTGACATTGTACGCCTTACATGTACGTGTATATTTTTCGACAGGTGTGTCGCCTTGAGCGCCGCCTGGATGCGTACGAGCACCTGCTGCGCACCGTGCGCGACAGCGTGCTCCGGATGGAGGAGAAGGATGCCCTGCTGCACGTGCAGAACGAGAACAATGTTCGTCTCCTGCACGAGCTGGAGACACTCGTCAATCAGCTCGACTTGCCGCATGCGCACCAGGTCGGGACGATTTCTTGACAGTTGTTAGTTTGGCGTCACTATCATAGCTGGTGATTCATTATATCAGTGCTTGTTATGTTCAGGTGTAAAGTAGCTTTAGTGTTTGCAAGTAGCACTGTGTTCCCTTGGGTGTCTACCTAGCTGGAAAGCTCATGAATGAGGAAAAACCGTCATCACTTATGTGGACCACCTATAATGATGATATTAAAACAAGTTAATAGCTGCAAATAACTTCACAACCTGGACTCTAGAATATGCGCATATTTCTGCTCTCTGTGATAAAGTTGTGCGATGGTAGTTGCAAATGTCTGAACAAATCAGATGGAGAGAATATCTGTTTATTTTGTGAGCCGATAGCAATGCAAGAAGATGGGAATTCTGTGTGGCAACAAGTGTAGATTGCACGCAGGTTTGAAAATCGACTGTCTTGACATACGTTTTGCCCGCCAGTCACAAATGGTTTCACGATCGGTGGTATTTGTAGGTATGAATAGGCCTTTACTCATTTTGCCGATCAAACTACTTATTTTGTTGCCACAGTGATGCACCTGATGAATGAAACCAAGCGTGTAAAATAAAAAACAACAATCCAGTGTTCCTCACTTTGAGATATTTCTAAATACTGTTCAATAGAGTCTCAGTAAAAGGAAATTTGTTGAAAGGGACAGCTAGTTGATTGAAACAGCCGCCTCTCATGCGAGTTGCTTTGTGCCTGAATCAGGCACCACTGTTTGTCTCTCACTATATATGCCTCTTTTTTACTGGAACGCATCTTTTTTGGTCCCTTCAAGTTCCATTTAATAAGAGCCTACTTTATTTGTTCTGAGTAGTATTGAAAACTGGCCAGCTGGTAACGATTCATTGTAAGGGGTAAACAGCTCGAAACAGGAAGACCGAGAAATAGAAAGACACAAGACGAGTGCTCGTCTTGTGTCTTTCCATTTTTCTGGCTTCGTGTATCATGCTGTTTACCTCTTACAATGTATTCGTTCTGCCCCATAAAGACTAGAACTCAGGATTGACTTTTTTATTTATTTTTTTGCTATCAGGTTGGAAAACATTCTTGCAATTCAATATCTATAATGTCGTGGCTGCTCAGTGCTAGCAAAATACGTCATCACTATATCAATGTCTTCCATTTTGCTGCAGGTAGCCCTTCTTAACGGAGACTTGACGAGTCAGGACGGCATCCGTGCCTGCACTGCCGCTGCCCGAGCCCTTGAGGAGGCATGCAGTGCCCAGACACGTCCAGGCCTGTCCAAGATGGCCGCTGTTCAGGAGCAAACCAAGTTGCTCGAGAAGCTGCGCGACAAGTTCAGCACGTCATTGTCACACCACCTCAACAAGCTCTTCCTACGGCTGGCCTCGGAGACGAGCCAGTGCGGCGAGGTGACGCTAGTCAAGCACACCGGTTGCCATAACGAGCTGCGTCCATACAGCGAGCTGATGCTGTGGCTGTCACGGGCACCGGAAACGGCGCGGTTCGCGCAGCTCCAAAAGAACTACATCAACACGATGAGCAAACTGTACGAGCGGGAGCTGCACATATTCTTCGAGCAGGCCAAGGATCGGCTCACCTCGAAGCCCGTGACCGGAACACTGGACCGGCGACTCTCCGGCGTCCAGCAGGCCGAGTCGACGGAGCCCATGGAGAATCGCTTTGATGCGGTCCTGGAACGTCTGCTCAGCATGCTGGAGCCTGTCTGCCTGGCCGAGCAACAGTTCTGCGCAGCTTTCTTCGGGCTCGGCTCAGCTCGGCTTCCTGGCTCTGTCAGTAGCCAGCCGGCTGCAGCTGGCATCGGCTACGCAACGCCTGTGCGGGCCGCCTCTGATGAGGCCCTGGCGTCAGTGCACCGAAAGGAGCGACAGATCAACGAGGAGCTGCGACGGATGATGTCGGCCCTTTTCCCAACGCTGGAGGCCAAGCTACAGAATTTTCTTGAGACGTATGACAAGTTGGATGGGGTGTACTCGATGCACTTACTGGTGCGCCTCAACCAGCATGTCATGTCGGCGCAAGACACCGGTTCATTCTTGAGCATGGCCTTCGGCACCGTGGTGGTACAGGCCAAGCGGAACTTCGATCGATACATGGCTGATAAGGTACACGAGTCAAGCATGCGGGTTGTTTTGCCAATCTCGAAAGATGGAAACGTATCATTAGTCTTTTTAAATTCCAGATTAGCTACAACCTATATTACAGTTGAACTTCATGATATTGACCTAAATTTGAACTTTGGTTGGCTATGCTTCTTTTATGACATTCATGATTTTTGTGACTAATGAGAAAATGGGGGCACCCCTTCTGCTTAGCGCCGCAACTGAAAAATATTTTGTTCAAGGCTCAAAGCCAAAAGGCTATATTAAAGTTTGAAGCAATTATTAACTGAAATTAGGTACCGAATCGGCTACCAACAAGGACACACAGCACAGCTTTATGTGCTGATACAGTGAAAGCTCGTTAATTCACACCTCATTAATTCGAAATTTTGGATAATTCGAAATGGTCGCCGCAGTCCGGTCCGCAGTGCATAGGAGACCATGTGTAAAACGATTCGTTAATTCGAACAGAAATTGCTGCCTCTACAGATAATTCGAAGCGCGCGTTGTCGAGCGTCATCATCGTCAAACACTAGTGGAAGCTTTTACAGTCGAACGATAGGTGGCACGACCAGTTTTTTCGAGCTTCAAGTGGCCTCTGAGCAAAGGGCGAGCAAAGTATGGCCTCCAAAATCCAGAGAGCAATTTTTTTTTTTACGTAGCCTTCCCGCTATCTCAGCGCCTGGCGCCACTTGTACGCGGGACCCACGGGACGCTAAGGAGCCGGCGGAGTAGTCCTAGCAGTCCTAGGCCGCTCCCGGCAGCGTCACTTTGTTCCTCGAGCACGTTGTTCGTTCACGCCATGCACGTGTTGGTGCGCGCATGGGAACAGGTGACCGCGACCACAATCGCAAACTGTTTCCGCCACAGTGGTTTCGCAGCTGGAAGTGTGCAGGATAGTTGTGACGTCGACGTGGATGGGGCTGAGGAGCTCATGCCAGTGGCATTGCGCGACACTTTTCGGGGCGTACGTTTTGCCGATTATGTTGAAGTTGACACCGGTGCATCGGTGTGTGGTGCCCTGACTGATGAGGACATTATCGCTCATGTAGCCGGTGCGCAGCCTGATGCAGAAGAGCCAGAAGGTGAGGAAGACGAAAATGACGAAGCGCCTGTGCGCCCGTCAGCTTCTGCGGTGATGGAGGCACTTAATGTGGCGCGTCTCTTCTTCAGCTTTGAAGAGGGTGAAGAGGATTCCCTGCGCCGCGTCTGCGCGCTGGAACAGAGAGCCGCAGCTGTGGCATTCAGAGAAAAGAGGCAGATGGTCATCACCGACTTTTTTGGCCAATAAATATTTTTCGAGACCCCACCTCCGAAATCCACTCATTTTTGCACACTTTCATTATTTCGAATTTTGTTTAATTCGAAATTGCTCAGCGTTCCCGTGGGATTCGAATTAACGAGCTTTTACTGTATACAACTATAAATTGAATAATCTGTCACTCAACTGAGATGTTGCAACATTGATTTGCTTAACAATCCATAATTGTTGCACATAATACATGGCTAGACAAAAGATATCAGTTACCTGACTAGAGTAGTAGTATCATGTTAGTATTAATTGCACTATCGCACAGAGCACTGAATTTAATGTACTACTTATATCTATGTAACATCGTAAATGCTTAAGTTTTGGAGTATGTGTACTTACCCAGCATAATGATGTAACAAACGGCTTATGATGGTTGCTTGCTGTCTGTCATAATATTCTGGGTAAGTGAGCCTTCAACTGCTCTGTTGATTTCAAGTTTATGCGCTGTTTTTGGAAAGCTCCAAGTTTTGATGATTATGCATTGTTTGGAGACTCAATACCAAAGCATTTATGCCTGAATTATGTTGTGAAAATATTATATTGTGTGGTTTTCTCCATAGTGATTGCTGCTAGTACTAAGTGCATGACAGACATGACAAATATCAGGTTCCCGTAAGTGAAACTGTGGCCTTCAAGATTTGTATGTGCAATTCAGTGATGGTACGTTTTACACACTAGTTGGCAAAAGTAAAGCCTTCAAGATATCTGTGTGTTTTTCTGAGCTGTTAAATTGCCGTGGGCCTGTCCCTGTACTCGAAAACGTTCCTTGACTTGAACTGACGTACTACTGCCGTTGATGCAGCACATTTGAAACATATTAGTGTGTTTGTGCTGCTTTTACACGGGGCCCTGAAACACTTTTTCAATGCTTTTTTGCCTCACAAATTCAATGCCTCAAACATTTCAGTAATTCGTCCAGTGCGAGCAGAGTTGCGAAGATTTGTTGCACTCTGCAACCGTATAATCTCTCTTTTCTCGTCCCAACGAAAGCACTGGAAGGTAGCAGAGAGGATGACATAGGCAAAAAAATATGCCATGCACGGCTTGTGACCTTGAGCACTTTTTTCTTTTTTTCTTCTAATACACAATTTTTTAAGTGTGACCGTGTGCGCACAGCTAGAAAAGTCGTGGCCTCCTGCGGAGATCCCTGTAACGAAAGTGTGTGCCATGCTCAGATTATAGAAGGCCTGTTACGAGTGATTTTTGAGCTTCTTCCGTCGTTTGTCGGGAGAAGAGAAAGCAGTTTTTAGCTGACTTTGACAATTTATTGTGAATTCTAGGCTACATGCTATGCTAATATTTGACTCGCGTGTTCTCAGGAGCTTCTACTACCGATGGGCAGCATTTTCTGACCATGCTCAAAAAGTGTCGCAGGGCCCGTTTAAAAGACGGCATTCGAAATGCATTTGTGCCACATCGGAGGCGGTGGTAAGTCAAGTCAAGCGTTTCTGAATACGCAGGTTATTGCCAGAGTTACTTCCTCGCCATGCTTCTCAGGCTCTAATTGCATTGCCTTTATGTTTTCCTGTTTATGCATCGTTGTAATACACCATGCCATGAAAGAGAGCCAGCAGACGTTTGAGAAAGTCATTTTTTTGTGGTAAGAAGACCGTGCAGCTGCCCTCTTGAATTTTGCTTACTTTCAGGAACATGCCCCTCTTACATTTCCCCGGTAATTTTTATTTGTTAATGGGGCTGATGGGGCAGTTCTTGCGGAGAATTTTACGGTATGCTCAAAAAGCCTCGTTACCAGATTTACCATTGTCCTTCAGGTCCGGGCAGTGGAGGAAGCCAAGGCCCCAAAGCGCTCCAAGTGTGGCCTGCTGCCTTTCCTGAACCACTTCGAAGAGTTCGCCAAGCAGGCCGAGGCCATCTTCCGCCAGTCGGAGCGTCGTGCCGATCTCGACAAGTGGTATACGCGCCTGGTTCGTGCCATGATTGATGCCATCGGCCGCATCGCTGTCGAGCACCAAAGAACACCACCCGAGGTGAGAATGTCTAAAATGGGAGCAAATAATGAGGCAGAAGCTTAGAGTAACACGAAAGCTTGATGAGATAAGAAGTCTTTGTGCACCAGGTAACCTAATTAGCTCACTCAAACCTAATTATAGAAAGGTTGTGTCTTACAAGAAAATTAGTTTGTTACCTTAAAAATTTTCGTTAAAAAGTATATTTCTAACCCAATATTTAGGCTTGGCCACAAGTAAATAAACGAAAAAATAGCAACTCATAATCAAAGTAGGTATTCGGGTATTATTAATTATAAAATCCCCATTGGTTATGAATTTTGCTCCACGACCGTTAGGAAAGTTGTTCTAAAGCTGCGGTTCTGAAAGAGGGGACATGTATAAAGCACTCCCGAAACCAGCCTCTTGAGAACATTATGCCTTCTGCAATTTTCTGCAGGTCGTTCGGCTCGAGAACTTCCACCAGCTGTACACTCTGCTTTACCAGCTGAAGATCGGCTGCCTAGAAGCCGAGCGGCGCGAGGCCAAGCAGCGCTACAGTGAGGCACTGCAGGCTTACGTGACGCACTACTTTGGCCGTCCCCTGGAGAAGCTGAACCTGTTCTTTGAAGGGGTCCAGAGCAAAGTGGCCCAGGGTGTGAAGGAGGAGGAAGTGGGCTACCAGCTGGCGTTCAGCAAGCAGGAGCTGCGCAAGGTCATCAAGGAGTATCCGGGCAAGGAGGTCAAGCGGGGACTCGAGGCCCTGTACCGCAAGGTCGAGAAGCACCTCTCGGACGAGAGCAGCAGCCTCTTGCAGGTGGTGTGGCACTCGATGCAGGACGAGTTCATCCGCCAGTACAAGTCGCTCGAGGTGCTGGTCCAGCGCTGCTACCCGGGGTCCATGATCACCCTCGAGTTCACCATAGATGACATCCTCGCCTTCTTTTCGGACATTGCACGCTCCCACTGATGGCCCTCTCTCCTGGATCCATTACTGTGCACTTGAAGTGGACTCGCGAGTGATTCCTCTGAGCAGGCACGCCAACTGATGACGTGCCCATTGATTGCGTGCTCACTGATGACATGCCCACTGATGACGTGCCCACTGATGGTATGCTCACGAATGACATGCGCACTGATGGCGTGCTGACCGGCCACATGCCCGCTTCGTTCGCCAAGTCTACTTGGAAGTAATTTTCTTCTCGAGAGGTGTGTCTGCTGGAGACATCTTCAATGCAACCCGTTATAGTGCGTTTAGGTGATTCCTTTGAACACTCGTGCCCACTGATGACTGGCCCCTTTATTTGCCATGTAGACTTGGAGGCTATTCCTCCCTCTCTAGATGTATGGTGTGTGCACTAAGAACCTTCTCAATGTGTCCGGTTATTTTGTGCTTTAGGCGGGCTTTGCAAACTTCACTGAAGAAGCATCAGCTTTTTTTTTATTATGGCTTTGAAGGGAGCTAATAAGCCTCACGCAGAGTCCCTTCTCACACCAAAATAACCAGCTGAAAGCTGAAAATCGAATTGCACATATCGTTTACATGCCCCAGTTGTGATATTGAAGAATGTTGCTGTCGCACGGTAAGATGGGTTGTACTGTGCTGCTGTGGGTGAATAGGTCACTTTGGAGGCTTAAACAAGAACTGAATTTTTATTTATTTCGTTTTACAGGGTGAGCCCTTGCCTTATTGATGCCGATGTGCAGTTTTATCTGCACTGTTTTCCTAGTGTAATGTGTCGATGCCTTAGAAGCCAGGTTGCATAGAACTGTACAGGCTACCACAATGTATAGTTGCGGCGAGCAATTGGAACAATTTTTTTTAGTTAATCGCTTCTGTTGGTACGAGTGTATTGCATTGTTTCGTTTACTGCATGTCAGACATTGGCAACTGCAGGCATGTGTTGAATACTCTTGACTGAAGAGTGTAATGCATCCTGTGCTGGCTCATACGAAATCTCATAAGGGATTGCATCCCTGTGTCTTCATGTGATAGACGAGAATTATGCACCTAGGACAACTATATGATATGGCCTTTTAGGTTCGTAAGGGTGACTGTGGAACAGCACCATTGTGCTGAACTATTGGCACGACCTCTTGAATAGTGCATGAATAAATTTGTAACAGCTCCAACATTTTTGTCCATCCAAAAAGAAATGGTGTAACTATTTTCTTACAGTATAGCTGTCAGAGCAAGTATCATCATTTGAGAAAGTTGTGGGCAAAGATGCTTGATGAAAATCATTAGCTACCTTTAAATTTTTGCTTCTGTGTGAATCGTTGAACTGCATGGTGGTTGTAGAGCTGAAACGTCAAGTCAAAGCGGGTAACAGCATGAGATTGTTAAGTTCAGGGTAGCTTGACACATCCTAGTTCACAGCTGACACGTGCCTTGAGCCACGAGTCCTAGGCATGGATAACGATGCCTAGACACGGAAGTCTTGGCGGGGGTGTGCGCCATTATGTACATTAACACTTCTTGTAAAGTATAGATTCCAAGGGGAGCCTGTTTAGTGCGTGGTGTCTTGTCCAGAAATGGTCTTGTCCAGAAATGGTCTTGAGCTTGCGCTCAAGAACTAAGAGCTACATGAAGTAATCTGTAGTTGTATCGAAGGAATTCAATGAGAAATTTTAAGGAATATCTTTGCAATTTCAATAAACCATGTCAAGTCAAGAGCTCCAAGTATGCTGTAATTTTTCTACCCCATTATTGGTCTAAAACTGCAGCATGAGGTAGACGAGGCTCTATGCACTTGCACTAAGAGTACGTCATCGCACCATTTGGGCATGATAAACGGCGAGAGGTACCGGCGTGCGGACAGAAAAATTGAGAGGTATTGGTGACTTAAGCGGTAGACACCCTCTCACGGGCCCTTTCGGTATTCCAGGTGTTCCAATGTTCGGAAGCAACTTATAAAGTCGGTAGTTTACTGCTGGCTGAGTGAAGCCTTTATTACAAAATGAGCTCATGCATAAGTTCAAGTTGTCTTGTGGCACTTGCTCAACGTTGTTGCTAATAGATGCTGCCGACTTTTCCTTCTGGGAATGTGCTCATCTACAATGCATCATTCATCTCAAAAACTAGCACATAGGCGACTTGGATTGTTATTCGCTAGTGGTTGATTAATGTCCGAGACCTGCCAAGTGAAAGATTATGGCATAATCAACGCCTATTGTTTCACTAGATGGTACAGAATTGGAAACTATTTTACACATATAAGTAGTTTTAATTGTCGATTTCTGTTGCATGTCATACCTTTCGTTGCACAGCATGAAATTGCCATGTTTTACTTCTACTGGTGGCCTATGCACGTCATGTTTTATTGTTCAAGTCTCGCCTTTCGTGCTGCCTTTGTAGGTGTGCTAATACTTGTGATCCACTGGCATGTGGATAGAACTTTTCAGGAGAGAGAGAGAGTTGTCGCAATAGTTTCAATAGGCCCAATGACATCTTTTTACCGCATGCCATTGTTATATGCGAGAGTTCAAAAGGTCTCGATAAGACCTGCATGGTTCTGATGATGAAATGAAAATAAATTATGTGCTTTAAATGAATACCGGGTATCATTGCACCGTACAGAGCTTACTCCTACTGCCAGTGGTTTCTAGCCTAAGAGTGTAGCTGCATGTTGCCTTCTTTTATCAATGTTATGTACTGATGGTATTGCTTTGCTATTTAAAAAGCCTACTTTAGTGTTCCACCAATGGCAATCTCAATTGACAAGGTGATTATACCAAAGTGTCGTTGCGACCATTTCCCATCTGCACACTTTTTTTAATCATCTACACTGGTCACAAGCTGTTGGCAATCAGTCGACCCTGGCTGCTGGCACTTTGAAGTCTAAAAGAAAGCATTAGCTCAGCTTTTCATTATCGAAATACACGAAGAAAAGGGTGGATGTATTTGTACGTCCTAGGAGACAACACTGAATAATTTTGTTATACTAATTGTAAATTGAAGGTTATTTGTGGTGTCTGATGTATATTTGATTTATGTAAAACTATTGTATAAAGGTTGCTCAAAATCGAAAAGGAATAATTTTCAAGCATATGAGCAAGAACGTATGAGCAAAAAAGGCATGAAGTTTTTGGAAAGTGTATTGGTTAATAGTTGAGGCTTAGACATGAATACAATGTCGATTACATTATTATGTAATGAAAGAGAAGCTTTTTCTGAACAGAAGCTTTTTCAGAATTACTGACTTATCATGGAAAGTAGTGGGTTTTCATTTTTGCCAAATTCTAAATTCTAAGGCTGCATTGAAATTACTTTTGCTTCATTTTGTGCAGTTAATTTTTGTAAATGCAGTGAAATATATTACATTTTGATAGGAAAGTTTAAGAAAATCTTGGTCTAAGGCTTCATCATAAGTATATATCGCTGGCAAGCTATAATTTTGCAGTCTAAACTTCAATAGTAATACCACTATAATACAATCTGTGTATGCATGTGGCTATCTGCATGACTGGTATTTTGCCATGAATTTAATTTCGCTGGATGTGCCAGTAAGGCCAGTATGTGATGTTGTGTAAGTAGTTGAGGAAAGTTGTGGTGCGTCCGTGGTGTACGGATGCTTAAAAAGCATCATCACTGAACATGTATTGCTTACAACAGTCTCTATGGTGACATGGCCGTCATTTCGGAGACATTAATCAAGCGTACATTGTTGAATGAAGCTGGTTTGGTAGTGTAGGCAGAAATGTGTTCGGGACTTTACAAATATCAAGTTTTGGGTACTTGTTGAGAACATCCCTGACTTGCGATGTAGAGTGACCACTAATGCGTAATGAAAGTAGATTTTTAGTGTTCTGCTTTGTGATTACACCTCTGATGAGAACGTGCTGCACAATGCGATCTTCACAAGATCACTATTCCAGACACTCTTGTGTCTTGAAACAAATCTGTGGTTTGAGTTGTGGTATCAGGTTTCCTTTCCAATGCATTCTTATTCTATGCTTCTAGTAAAACTAAATATTTTCCTCCTTGAAATCCAAAAAGACTTCCACATTTCAATAAAGAAAAAAAAAAAGAAAAGTGTTAGAGACGATGTGCGGTTCTTCTCAGTGCGTGCTGTTGGCGTTTGAACGATCGTCATGTGGCGTGCGCGAAGACGACGCGGTTTGAATTACCTATACAAAGGCGGCGCTCCAACCTTTAGACGAGGCCGCCTTTGGAAGACGCAACGGCTGTCACGCGCAGGTACGCCACGAACCAAAGTAAGTAATGCGTCCTCATTGGCTAGATACCCAGGGTCACGTGGTCAGTCTGAAAGTAAGCCGCCGAGAGCGCTGTCGAATGTACACATTCATACCTCTGCACAGAAGGGTGTCTGGGTGTCGCGATTATCGTCCCTCAACCCTGGTAAATAGGCGTGACCCTCGAAAAACGCACTCCGGTAGCAGTGACGTCAGTCTGTACTCCCGTTCCACAGCACAGAAAGGGGCTGTTTCGTCTCTGCTTTGAAAAGAAGTTTACGTGCGCACGAACAGTCGCGTGAAGTATACAGTGCTCAACATCAGCCTGTGTAGAAGTTGCGTCGTTCGAGGTCTGGCAGTCATCGCAGGTTATCGGACGTTCATGCGACGGAAAATGGCGAAGGCGAGGAGGGCGACCAGGACGTCCCCTGCTTCATGGCGACGTTTTTGCACTGTGCGTATTTATTCGTAATTGGATCATTTTTAATAAAAAAAAGCCCTCTAAACACAGAAAAAAATTGATGGGCTGCTTACCACATTATCGACAAGTTTTAAGACGTAGGACGAGACGTTCTATAAAGTGCAAGTTATGTGGACATCCCTATAGTATATTTAGCGCTGGGGCGTACCCAGAAATTAATTTCGGGGGTGTTCCGAGCTGTTTTTAAGCATGTTCAAGTGCTCTTGCGTCCGTTGATATTGCCGTATTCCCTCCTCAAGTTTTCTTATCGCCCTCTTTCACTGTCAGTAATCGAGAAGCTGTGGGATTGCAGTCCATCATTTTGTTAAGATAACGCCCACTTTGGGAACGTTACAGATTATTCTGAAACCTACGTCGCCGCTAGCGATAACGCTAGAATATTCCATGGCAAGTGTATAAATGCAGACACGCTTCGCCGCTTGTCAGTTGATCGCGGCCGACGCTTAGTTCGCCGCTGTCAGTGCCAGTGTCTTGGTGTAATCTGACTTTCATTTTACGTGGCCACAAGTTCGGCCGAATAAACAGTTTAGTCTTCAACCTACTGTCTGCTCCTTTCGTCAGCGTCACGATCCGGTGACCATATATTAATATATTTATATATTATCACGGGGTATATATATATATATATATATATATATATATATATATATATATATATATATATATATATATATATATATATATATATATATATATATGAGATATGGCACAACGGGAGCGTTGTCAACAAGGATAAATATATTTCCCAACAGTTTCGGGAGAGGTCCTCCCTTCATCAGGGGATGAGTTATACTGACATGAGCTTCCAAACTTCGTTGCTGCCGTCCCTCTCGCCTTGAAAAATGTTTGCGAGAGTGAGAGGGAACTAGAAAAAGAAAAAAAACAAAAGGGGGAGAAAAAAGACGAAAAAGAAAAAGAAAGAAAAGAAAGATTCGTACGTGTACACTGTCCTTTCTTGTTTTTTTTTTCACATGCACATACAAAGTGTTTACGTTCGCCTACCACTTGATGACCATTGAAGGGAAACGGACGAAGATTAAAGGTAAATAGCCGACCGACCCATTAACGGGAATTCCTTCCTTTACGCCCGCCGACCGACCCATTACGGGGAAACCCCTTTCTTTATGCACGCCGTCACGGACCCTCCCGGCACCGCGGCGACAATATTGGGTGGCCCGACACACGTCAAGAACTGAACAGCACGTGATATGAACCATATGTAGATGTAGACGGACAGTTGGCTTCGTTCTCAGTGTTGACAGTGGTTCTTCCTCTTTTTTACGTTCTTTCTTTTCTTTCCTTTTTGGTCTTTTTTCTACTTTTTTTTCCTTCTTCCAGTTCCCTCTCACTCTCGCAAACGTCTTTCAAGGCGAGAGGGACGCGGCAGCAAGGAAGTTTGGAAGCTCATGTCAGTATAACTCATCCCCTGATGAAGGGAGGTCCCCTCCCGAAACTGTTGGGAAATAAATATATTTATCCTTGTTTACAACGCTCCCGTTGTGCCATATCCCATATATATATATATATATATATATATATATATATATATATATATATATATATATATATATATATATATATATATATATATATATATATATATAGTGAGAGAGAGAGAGAGAGAGAAGTGTAAAATTTTATAGGAGGGATTCAGCCCCCTCTCGGTTTACGCCACTGATGCCATCGCATACGTGCGAGGGTACTCGGATGTCTGAATGCCAATGGTCGTCCGATTGATGTTTTGAGGAGCTTCATGTTGCTGTGGGTCTGTAACGTGTTTCGATGCAAGCAATGAAAGCAGGAGACGAATGTTATGAAGTATTGTGGAGGAAAATGATACGCACAGTTATCCTGTCGGAACAGAAAAGGCAGAGTTGTCTCTTTGAGTTTACTTGTCCGAAATAGTCGATGGTGGCATAAAAATAAGATATACAGAAAAATACTGCGATTATTAAATTCACTTTAAAGCATGAGTTCACATTTCAGCTGGTTAATGGACGTGTGCGAGCAGTTTTGGGAAGTTCCAGATTTCAACAAACGGGGTGTAAAAAAGTGGCTCTCTCTTCGCCGGCCTGACGCAGCACTCCACGAGTCGCCGCCAACCCAAAGACAGCCGCAATCGTGGGACTGCTTAATGATTCGAGACTTCCCTCTGTGTCATCTCCTGTGCCGCTTCTTTGGCGGTTTCCTGATCCAGGATTTTACCCCTGGGTCTCCACGCAAGGCAAGAGTGACGGTGAAATCCTCTGACACACTGTACACCACCCCTTGTGTCTCGGTGGTCGCGTTCTTTGAAGGCGGCGCCCTGGCAAAGATAGTCGCCTGGTCAGTCAGCCTCGGCGTGGAGAAGCACTTTGACGAAGCCCTGTCCTCGGTTGTGAACATCAGCACGATGATAGAAGTGGCGACGAACGTCTCCTGCGCGCTGCTGGGTTCAGGCTGGATGCTGGAGTTCTTCCAGAAGTCTTCGGCTCTACAAGAAGTCTTCGGGCTTCCGTCCGCTGGTGACACGGGACGTCCTGCGGAGACGCCACTGGTTTCTTAGGCTCTGCGTGGTGGCAGGAGGACTGGACATGTACGTTACTGTGGCCATTTTCTATAACAGGCCACGCTCAGATGGCATCTATAAGAGATCGAGCGTAGCCTACAGGCTAGCGGCTTCGGCAGCAGCAGCGGCCTACTTCTTCTACGGCTCCATCACGTACCTGGCCCTTCGGTCTACCTGCGGAGTTCTTGACTGGTACTTGAAAGCCCAGAGAGAGGCGTCCGACGCATGCCGTAGGGAGGTGGCCGAAGGCGTCTCTAAGGTAGCGCCAAATAATACGTCGCAATTTTAATCTTGTTAATGGCCGCAAAGTGGGTTTCGTAGCTGTTCTTTCCGTGCCTCCTCCTTTTGGATAAATGCTTCCACTCGATTAAAAGAAGAAAGTCACAGCCTTGCCGCAAGGGCGAAGCAACGAATGCGTTGGCAAATTGTCACATGATGAGCAAAAAGCAACTCTATACTTGCAGCGTGCCGCTGAAGAATGATGGGCGAAAAATCTCGGAGGTATACATAAGCCAAGTGTGACGTAACAACTGTAACTGTTGTTACATATTTGTGTTTGAGCAACGCTTTGCAAGTGTCGACAATGAAGAACCTAGCGCAATCAGTTTTTTTTTTCTTTCAACTAAACTGCAGCATGCGTATTAGCCTCCCTGTGTATACTGCTATTTTCTTAGGAGGGGGGAGGCATAGCTCCATTATCGAGCAATAATTTACGCTCCGGCATTTTTTAGGAGTGAAGCTCCTTAGGGCCGCACGCACCACGCCATCGCCGTCCAAGCTCCCTGCACCGGGCAGGATCGCCGAGCAAAACAACTCGGGCACGATCCCGGAAAAACGGGAGCGCAGACGCGCCGGCAGATGGCTCGCGCTGCGCAAGGTGCGCCGCGCACTTACTCGCTCGGCAGACGCTCTCGTTACCCGCTGCCCACCCTACCGCCTTCATAAAAGCCGGCAGCGAAATCAGGCATATAGTCGTTTGAGTCCCATTTTTAAGGAGCCTTGCTCATCGACTGTATTTGTTCACGGAACGACTGCCAGTGTTTTTAAACCTCCTTGTTAAGCTGTGGTGACGCCGTCGCTGGCGAAGGTGACGTCATCGTCGTCTTCCTGCTCTTCAGAATACAGAGCTTGTCTGAACGTCGAGACCGTGCGGAGGAACGTGTCCGAGATCAAGAATCTCATGGAGGTCCTCAATGGCGTCTGAAGTCCCGAGCTCATTGTGTCGGCTTAAAGCCTGCTGTGGCTAAAGTGTGTGGCCGTGCACGCGACGTTCAGTAACAAGAGCCATGCCGCTTTCCTGACCTGCCTCATCGGCCACACCGTCCACTGTTCGGCGAGGTTCTTCGAGCTGGCGTTCGTCAGCCAGTGTCTACGAGACGAGGTATGTATCCGAAGTCTTGGCTGTACACGCCACGGTTGTCTGGTATAGTACAATACGATTAAAGAAAAAAAAATGGTGGGGAAACGGGAAGATGGAAGCCTGCGATGAAAAACACAGGCCCCGTATCTGCATGTTTGACTGCAAATATTGTCGAAAGACGATAGTGTTCCGCCTGAAGATGGCATAAAACATTTATTTTTTGATGTTTTGCGCGAGAAAATCGGTCGATGGGATTCTGGAGGCGTTGCGTCAGTACGAATGCTATTGCACGTTTTACTCGCTTAGAAAAGAGAATGCAAACACGTGTTTCGGGAGTAGTAGCCGGAGCACATGCTTGAAACGTCATCAGCTTGAAAAAATAACTAAGGCCAAAGTTTACGGCTTATCTTTCTTCCTTCGGTATTCAGAGTTACTCTCTGTGTGCAGGAAGGGACGAAGCAATACGTCGGAATTGCGATTATCCGCCAATATCCGCCTCGCGTTGACGGGCCTTACGTACACGTATACGAAAACACACGCGAACTGTGCGGACTGCACCTCGTTCGAGCCTCTAACATGCGGTGTGCACACGACGGCCGACAGATGGCACCGCGGTGGATTCGTTATCTCGTCTCCGTGGCGCAATCGGCTAGCGCGTTCGGCTGTTAGCCGAAAGGTTGGAAGTTCGAGCCCTCTCGGGGGCGGCGAGTAAATTTTTATGGCTAGGACACTTCATTGAATCCGCCCGTTGCAAAGGGTACTTGGCCACATTATCTATCTATCTATCTATCTATCTATCTATCTATCTATCTATCTATCTATCTATCTATCTATCTATCTATCTATCTATCTATCTATCTATCTATCTATCTATCTATCTATCTATCTATCTATATATCTATCTATCTATCTATCTATCTATCTATCTATCTATCTATCTATCTATCTATCTATCTATCTATCTATCTATCTATCTATCTATCTATCTATCTATCTATCTATCTATCTATCTATCTATCTATCTATCTATCTATCTATCTATTGTATTTGACTGGTTCAATGATTACGCGTTAGGGCTCATTATGAGCCCGCTGAAAAAAGAAAAGAAAACGGCCTGATATGAAAGAAGAGCTGTGCGTTCTCACTGTTTACAATGACAAGCGATTGTACACAAGACTAGTTTCTGCCGCCCACTTTACGTTCAGGTGCACTCCGCTCCTTTGCGTAACACCACGTTTCTGATTAGGCCACAATATGCAGTTGCTGTTAGTACGCCATGAATATCACAATAAAAAAGAATTTCATTTCGTGACACCCTTAGTGTGATTCTTGGATGACGTAGGCAAATATCTTCTTACATAGTATTTAGTTTAATGACATCTCTAATAATGTTTGTGTATATCCTGCAGACATCCTTTGTTCGTTCCACGAATAACTTTGCCAAGGTAAATCTATTTTTGGACGAAATTGCAAGCGTGCGATATTTGAAATGTTTTATAGTTGGACTTTCTCCATGCTTTGTCACATTGCGGTTAATTTTGATTTGGGACCATTTTGAGCCAAACTGACAACCCTTCAGAAAGTTTCTATTTTTCGATTTTTCAACGTAGCGTCGCATTTCGTCGAATTTCACTCGGGGAACATTTTAGACAAAATGGCAGGTATACCAAACGAAAAATCAAGCCATAGGTGGAATTCAGTCATCAGGGCTGAATGGCTGCGGAATTAAAATAAAAATGGCTTTTTGTTTCTGCTACTTATTAAAGTAGAAAAATTTTGAACAAAATTTGTATTTGTCAGTGGGGAGTCCTTCAAACAACTTTGGGACTTTGTCAGGAAGCGGCGCCTCAGCTTATCTGCTTGGTCGTCACTGAAGTCTTTGGTCAGATGTCTTCTTTTTAATTTCCAGTTCCTTAAAGATGGTGGTGTGGATCGCAGCGGGGATAATTAAAAAAAATGCTAACACAACAACTAGTGATATTGAGAAAATACTGCTAGAGGAAATGTGCAATAATGTCAGGTGGCACCGCCATTTAAGAGCCCGGCAGGGAATGGGCTTAGCTCAGCACGCTCGGTGAGCATATGCTTAAAAGCCAACCCTGGCGATGTTTTGACCATGTCAAGATAACGGTGCTTTTATGTTCCGGAGACACCGTTGCCAAGCGCCCGATAGCTGAAATGCTCGCCGAATTCGAACATAAGTTTTTAATTACCAGGAAACCATAACACCTAAACCCGACCGAGTGCGCTTCTACGTGTGACGTAATCATTTGCCAGAACCTGCCTGATTGCGCATAATGCCCGCCAGATGGCGCTACCTGTCCACGCCGTCCGCCATCATCGGCTAAAACGCTTACAGCGCCTCACAGCGCAACACCACTTGCCACCTATCGCACGCTTACCAACACTAACAAGAAATCGCACGAAGCGCCGGCAAAACCCACACAATCTATAGTAGAGAAGCAAACGCTTCAGCGGCACATCAATTACCAGTTCCGTCACTTACGCCAGGCAAAAAACTCAACGCCACACGCGGAAACATTGCTATTAGTTCTGGAAAGCAAGGTGAGTGTTTTGAGGCAAGCTATAAAATTCATTTGAAAAGAATATGCGGAACCCATAAGCTTGCAAACTGGCATGAATGGCGCAAACGTGCGAATCAACGTGCCCAGTGAATTTCATTGAGATCCATTGACCTCGAAACTCGTCTACGGCGTCTCTCATAATCATATGGTGGTTTTGGGACGGTAAACCCCACATATCAATCATATCAATCATATCAATCAATCAATCAATCAATCAATCGAGTTAGCCTTCAACTTCGTTTCATCATATGGCACGGACACACAAATGGCGCGGTCATCCGCGCCATTTAACTATGGCGCGGTAATTTAACTATGGCGCGGTCATCCGCGCCATAGTTAAATATTTGTGTGACAGTACGCCCGAAAGATAAAACTCGCAAGTGCGTCTTTAATTCTTACGCTTGGCCTACAACATTGTACATCAGGCCGGCTTTTAAACACGTGCTTGCTGTGTCATGCTGATAGACAAGATTACACTTTCAGCAGCCGAATGGTACGGATGCGCCTGTTCGTGTGCCCCCAAGGGGTGATATCAACGACTGTGAATCGTCGCAGAAACAGAATTTACGCACAGGATAACGAAGGCTATGAAGTTCGCGTCCATGTCTGCCATGGGCTTGTGTTGAAGAGCCCAACCAACGTTGGCACAAGTTGCCATCCAACAATAAAGAATTTTGCCTGCGCTGCCATTAGGTCAAGGTATTTCAACGACTACATTTTTTTTTGCATGTAGAAGGAAATGCCAGACCCCACTAAGTAAAACATTCGCGGGCTGCACTGGCATGTCTGGTGCCGCTGCTCGAACTGATAGTCTTGGGTGCGTATCAGTTGTGCCACGTTTGGGCAGTGAAAATCAAGATTGCGGAAGGGAGCCACAAGATTTTGTTATGCCCTTCGTTATGTGGACGACGCGGTATTCAGCTAGCTGACTTATTTCATCACTCTGCTGAACGAAGGGATAAATTTCGTTGGCGACCAATAGGAAATATGTAATGATATATGTACAGCCTTTGCAAATCTTCAAATTTTTTTCGGTTTCTCAATGTTTCCTAGCGTATTAGCAAAATTTCATCAGGGAAATTATTACAATAAACAGGTATAGCTTCGTGAAATTTTCAATTTTCCTACATTTTCAGGGTTCACCCGATTTAAAAAAAAATTTCGGCAATTTAAAACCAGAAAGGTACGTCTCTGGAATCCTTGCACTTTTTCGATTTCTTCAGAACGATAACTCTAAATTTTCTGCGACGTGACGCGTGGATGCAGGTTCAGGTATGAAAGGTCAGAATTTAATTTCAATGGAGATGCTTGACAAGCAAGAGAACTCGCAAAAGAGAAAACGTGAGTGGCGACGACAACAATTGGTGTTCCCGCTTCAAAAGCCATGATGTCATGGGTTTTTATGGCATCTACTAGGTCGTACGTAGTTCTTGACCAGTAAAAAAATGAAGTTTATCATCCTCCCAGGGGTTCATATATCGTGTCAAGGACATTTAACTCAGTTGAAGTCCCTGGAACGCGAATAATGGACACTGAAATCCAAGGTGTCACGTGCGGCTATTTCGGCACAAATTCAAAAATGAAACTTTGACCTTGGACCAGTCAACTAAGCTGCTGGATTCAATAATTGTTTATTCATTCTTCCGCTTGAGCTTATCTTGTATCAATAATTCTACGTTGGTGCAATAACTACAATGGAGTTCGCGAAGGAAAATTCATTGGTCTAAACCATTTCATTGCCTCCGTTAAGCATCCTCTTAATCTGATACTGCACATAGATGTCTATAGAAGTGCAACAGCCTCTCATTTGTTCTGTGAACGTTTTATGCTGCCAATGTGAGGGCCTTCACGGGCCAAGTCAAGTTGTCTAAAGCAGATTTTAGCCCCGAAGACCACCGATCATTTTCTGGTGAAGGTGACTTTTGATTTATCGATTGTTCGAGTGATTGATAGTAGGAGCGTCCACGTCATTTTGAAGTGTTAAAATTTTTTTACTCAATATGGCCATGGAAAGTAATATAATTATACCTTCTCTATGCTCTTCATGCTCGCACGCAGGCGCAGAAGCTGAGGGAGTCCGTCCGTGTCACAATCACGTGCGGTGTCACGGATTCGTACTTCAAGCAGGTGAGATCACGAAGCCTGTGGCGCCTGTGCTATAATGTACTTAACACCGGAGCCCTTGCTGTGTTTGTCGATTCACACTCCTCGCAGAGAACAGTGACTGGGACAAGCGTACGACTTTCGAACTCACCCTGATCTTTACGTTTGCTAGTCACTGATTTCGCAATCGGGGCTGTTCTAAGCAATGTTGTTGTCGTGTATTGCGCTGAGAAATTCACAAAAAGAGCTGATTGTATCTTATGCATTAGGCCATCTTCTTTTTGCCATCTTCTTTTTCATCTTTGTTGATGTACTGATCCTCCCCCGCACTCATCCGAAAGCTTTCTGTACCTAACTTGGTTTGGCATAGCCTCCGTGATCCAATGCATTGCAAGCTTTTTGCACCTCGTCTGGTTTCGCATTGCCTCCGTGATCGACCCACCTTCATGAAGCGACGATGTGTCAAGTGTTGAAGTGAGCACGTGATCTTACGCCATGTGGTGTCATAATCTCCATGAAACGCAGAGTGAATGTGGGGTGATAAATATTTGTAAACGTTTCAGAACTGCTTTTTCTGAATGCAAAGATGAAAGTGTCATGTAGTTTTTCAAAATATGATGTTACTTAGCTGCAGCACGTTGTCCAATATAGTGGGCATAGAGACTATAGGGCGACGATTTTGGGAACAGACAGTAGGACGTAATTGAGACCTGTGAGCGAAAAACACTTCCCGCAACAGAAATATACTTCTAATTTCTGCTTCCAAAGCGAGAATGCATTTATTATTAGTAATACTAGCGTTAGAGAGCTCGTTTCGCAGAAATCGTGGTGTCGGTGTTGGCGTGGGCGTGATTGGTTGTGAGTGAAAAACAAAAAAACAAAACATCTACCTGACCATGACCTAAATATTGAGAAATATCTATGCCAATAAAATGAATGATAAACATTTGCGGGTCCTAGGAAGGATCAAACACAGGCTGTTTGCGTGGTGAGCAGGTGTTGCACTTCGCAGCCACACGTCTTCTTGGAAAAACAGTGAAAGTAACTTTCCCTGCTTGGAAATGCAGTGGTATAAAGTTTGGGTTGCACAAACACACGCGTCCTGTGCACAGTATTTACGAAACAACCTGTAATATCGCACTAATGTTGCGTAATACAAGCGTACATTACCATTGCGCATCAGATAGGTGGTTATACTGCCGCGTGCGTTTCTTCTTTACACTCATGTTTCATTCGATTTTCGTCGACAAAGCCTGTCTGAAATGCTCAGTGCAAACAGCGCCTCGTTATTCTAGAAAGTTCACGGTTATTGTGGATCATTTTGTTAAGATTACGCCCACGTCGTGAACATTGCAGATTAGTCTGGAAACTACGTCGCTGCTAGCGATAACGCTAGAATGTTCGATGGCAAGTGTATAAATGCCGACACGCTTCGCCGCTTCTCAGTTTTGATGGCAGGTGTATAAATGCCGACACGCTTCCCCGCTTCTCAGTTTTGATGGCAGGTGTATAAATGCCGACACGCTTCGACGCTTGTCAGTTGATTGACGGCCGACGCTCTGTTCGCCGCTGTCAGTGCAAGCGCGCATCGCTGTAATCAGACCTTCCGTTTACGGGCCCCAAGTTCAGCCGAATAAAAAGTTTTATCTCGTAATTAGCATTCCTCCTTCATCCACGTCATGACCCCGCGGCAATACCTACCTCATGGTTTGATGATTGATTTGTATGTGCGGTTTAACGTCCTAAAACCACCATAAGATTATAAGAGACGCCGTAGGGGAGAGCTCCGAAATACCTCACGATTTAATACCGGCCACCCACTACAAAAGGAACACACGTTGCGGCACGCTAAAGGTGCGGAGGTTAGGTCAGGTTAGGTATTTTCTTAAGAAAACGTAGAGGGTGCATAGCAAGTTCAAAAACGTTTAACGTTCATAATTACGTGGCGTAAACATTTCACGAAATGCACTGAGGACAGAATGTCGCTATCGCGTTAAACTCGTAAAGGTGAATCTTGAGAATCCCCAAATTTTTCTAAACCGTGGCACTACTCACACGGGGCCTATTAGCTACATAAGAAAACACGTGAAATTTAGGTGTAATAAGGAGAGAACTGCAGCAAAATATCTATCAGTTTCTGTAGAGCACCAAGAGGGTGCACGAACGTATTGTCGTGTTGTCATTGCGACCCAATATCCATCTAATTATACAGCAAAACCGAAACTCATGAGAAAAAGAAAAAAAACACTACCGCATTTTTGCTCAAAGATGGACTTCCTAGTGTGCTTCAAGCTCTTCCGAATATCAATCAATGTTTATATACGCTTCAAAACATGCAAAATGAATATAAATTCACGTACTTCTAATGCGGCAGCAATGAAAGTCGTTCGTGCTCTATCCTGCCATTTCAAATTGTTCTAAGAGGCGGGAAACACACCGACTTTGACCGCGTTCACTAGATAGCAGCACACGTCCCACAAGCAGCCGAGAAAATGTTTTCCCAGAGGCAAGCACTCTGAGAGCTGTGGTGCGCTGTGTTACAATGTCCTATATATTGAAAAAAAAAAAAATTGCCATTGCCGGTTTTCTGCCTGGAAGATGAGGTGCCGTAATTACGTGATAATAATTTTTAAAGGAATTATTATCTCCCAGCCTTCATTCTAGCGTCACTATCAAATCGGTCGTAGGTCTCTCACCGTCCCACACGAAAAGCTGTCTAGGTCACCATATATTCAATACGGCAAAACCGCGTTGCGTAATGTTGCCTCACCTCAAT
Source organism: Rhipicephalus microplus (assembly GCF_043290135.1). Taxonomy (NCBI): domain Eukaryota; kingdom Metazoa; phylum Arthropoda; class Arachnida; order Ixodida; family Ixodidae; genus Rhipicephalus; species Rhipicephalus microplus. The sequence goes on from NC_134707.1 coordinate 26,368,406, forward strand.
GAACCAATTTTATCAACCTTATATTAAAGCAGCATTTTGGTTGCGAAACGTGTTGCAGCAACATAAACAGGGGATTTTCGTTCGAACGTTCGTGGCATTGAAAAGTTTACTATTCTTGTATTTATGCTGAATTAGCTCTTCACTAGGTTTTTCGTAATTTAGTCTAAAACCGGAAGTCTTTTTTGAAATATCTTCTCTAAGCTTTGCAATCGATGTTTAAAGAGGCCAAAGTGTGTCAAAATTGTGGCCGCTCCCATAGGCAGTGTGGAAAAATATTCAGTGTGGTTGGACGACGACGAAGTGTCTCTTCATAGAACGCTTCTGCTTTCGGCTCCGAGCATTGTTATCAAGTTTTTCGCTTTCTACGGGAGACGCTGCTCCCTGCCCCAAGGCGACGGACGCGGAGTCATCCACTGGTCCGCCCAGCCAGAGGTCTGCTATGGCGAGCTCCTCGGTAAATCAGCGCGCCTGGCCCAGAACCAGTGAGGCCAACGGTGATAGTCACTGCATCATGGCTGTGGACGTGGAGCCTTCTGCGGCTATGTCCGACCATAGACCACTTTTGGCAAGCTCGTCGCGGAAACGAAGCACCAGTTCGAGCACCAGCGAGGACACAGAACTGTACTCGGCCACTGGCGACGACTCGTCGGATGACGACTTCGAGACCGTGAGAAGCAGGAAGGCCAAAAGAAGAAGTATCAAGTCGTCTTCACCAGCAGGGACATTAACGTCTCAGTCAAAAGGAGAATGCTGGCCGCACACCATCCTCTTCATGCCCGAGGACTCCACCATCAGCCTTCGAGCAGTAAACAGGCAAGCTCTCTCTATGTACTTTGAGGGGGTAGCACCAAACGACATTAAGGATATCCGAGTGAACACGCGGAAGAATATTCTAGCTGTGGACACAATGACTGCCAGCGCCATAGACAAGCTTCGCAGAGTATCAGATTTGGGAGGCATCAAAGTACGACCGGTTATTCCAATGGACGGTGCCTGCACGGCGGGAGTAATCTACGACATTGATTTGGCCATAGCAAACTCGGACCTCCCAACTCTCATAAAACCAGCGAACGAAGGAGTTCTCATCGCGAATGTACTTCGCCTCGGAAACACCCGATGTGTAAAGATAATGTTCAAAGGAGATTCCATTCCGTCGCATGTCAAAGTGGGACACTTCCGACATCCTGTTCGACCATTTGTCCCTAAACCACTCCAGTGCCATAACTGCATGAAAATTGGTCACATCAAGAGTGTATGTACAAACACCACAGTATGCCCCCGATGCGCTGAGCCGCACACTGCAGACGCATGTCGGGCAACAAGTCTGAAGTGCAGAAACTGTGATGGTCCGCATGATGCTGCATCCAAGGAATGCCCTCGGATTAAGAAGGAAATCGCCATTATCAAACAAATGGTTAGGGACAATTCAACCCACAGAGAGGCTGCTGAAAGGGTACGGCGGCGACGTAGTCGCCGACGGAGGCGTGGAGGACAGAGTGTTGCGCATAACCCATTTCCTCCGAGCACGAGTGAAGTAGTAAGCACGAAGCGAAAAGAAGTGGAGAAGCTCACAGCTGCGGATGAGTGGCCTACGCTTCCGCGTACACAGCCTGCAAAGGAGCCTCCTGCGAGGCCTCGCCGCCCTACACCTTCCACCGAGTCTACTTCCGTTGAGGATGTGTCAAGGGTCGATCGACAGATCATCCCGATGTTACGATCCCTCGTCGCTGTCATGGCAGACATACTAAGAAGCCTGGGAACTCCAACCGCTCGAAGCGGGTTACAGGTGTTGGACGCGCTGAGCCCAGTCCTCGCCTCCCTCGCGTAGAGTCATGGCAGGAGATCAACAATCGTTCCGCAAAGACGTCAGAGAAGCATCAGTCATCCAGTGGAACGCAAGAGGACTTAGATCACGGATTTCCGATTTTCGTCAGTACGTGTTTTCTAACCTTTTCCCAATCATCGTAATATGTGAACCGAAATTATCAAACCCGATCAGGCTATCTGGCTACGAATCAATCCCGTCCAAAACCCGAAACGAAAGCAGCAAGGTCATTGTGTATATCCGTCGGGAGCTTACCTACATCATTCAACCTGTGTCGCCTCATGATGAGAACCAATATGTTTGCCTGACTGTGAAGCAGAAAACCCTCACCTTCACATTAATAGGTGTCTACTTATCTCCCTCAGCCCGTTTTGATTGCCAAAGACTGGATGACATTCTTTCGAGCGTCCCGGATCCGTGGATAATTATAGGAGACTTCAACGCCCACCACCCAATCTGGGGAAGTTCAAAAGTCAATACCACGGGCCGGAGGCTGGCTTCATTTGTATCGACTCATGAACTGTCTCTACTTAATGATGGGAGCCCTACATTTCTGCGAGGATCAACGTACAGCAGCTGTTTGGACTTGACGTTCGTGTCACGTCGCTTCGCCACAAGCGTTAAGTGGTTTTTAGACATCGAGACACATGGTAGCGATCACATCCCCAGTTATCTCACCATCGAAGGCTTTGCTAGCGACCACCCGCCGAAAACCGTACGGAAGATCGATCTTTCAGCATTCAAAACCAACATTGAACACGCTTGTGAAAAAGGCTTAACCTCTGACATTGAGCAAGCGATCAAACAAGCAGCGCAGAGTGCGATGCGCACGCTGGCATATTCTTCAAGGCCCTCAGAAACGGACATGGAGTTAGAGCGACTCCGTGCGACTCGTCGGCGTGCGGAGCGTAGATATCGACGCACAAAATCCATTCAAGATCTACGGATGGCCAGGCGCATGCAAAAGAAGATCCAGCGTCGTATAGACAAACTGGAGTTTCAACGGTGGGCGAAATTTTGCGCGAGTCTAGACCCTCGCAAACCGCTTTCTCAAATATGGCGAACCGTGCGAGGCCTACGCACATTTCCCCAACAACGTTTTCCGTTTAAAGCCTTGGCCCTTTTCCAAAATAGAAGGGATATCGAGGTAGCGGAAGATTTTTGTAGGAAGATTGCGGGCCCACCAAATTGCACAGAAGCCCTTACTGCTCATTACACGCCACATTCCCTTGACCCGCACCTGGACCTGCCTTTTTCAATGGAAGAACTGAATGTGGCTCTTGCTTCATGCAATCGATTGTCATCGCCTGGGCCGGATGGCATATCATACCGCCTATTATGCAATCTCGGTGATCGAGCACGAAGTGCTTTGCTGGAAGTATTCAATGAGTCTTGGAGAGATGGAACGGTCCCCAGAGAGTGGAAAACAAGCCGGTTGGTTGCACTTCTCAAACCTGGAAAATCGCCTCTAGAGCTGACATCATACCGCCCAATAGCGCTGGCTAGTTGCGTAGGGAAGCTGATGGAGCGAATGATCCTTGCCAGACTCGAGTGGTTCCTAGAACGCCATAGAATATATCCAGACGCCATGGCCGGTTTTCGTCGTCTTCGGAGCTCCATTGACAATGTCATTGACCTGGTGACCTACGTACAACACCAGAAAATGAGCAGACGGTTATCTGTCGCACTATTTTTAGATGTCAAAGGAGCATATGACAATGTTTCTCACGAAGCCATACTTGACGCCCTCGAGTCAGTTGGTTTGGGTGGGCGAGTGTACCGCTGGATCCAATGCTACCTACATATGAGATCATTGTTTATGCAAACTGATGATGGGCCGACTTCTGAACATTATACACACCGTGGTGTTCCTCAAGGTGGTGTATTGAGCCCCACACTATTCAACCTGGTTCTGATCGGTCTCGTTGAACGCATACCAGATTCCGTGCAGATATCTCTCTATGCAGATGATATTTGTGCCTGGACATCAGGTGTAACACGTCCTCAGGTACGTGCGAGACTCCAGAAAGCAGCGAATTCAATATCGGCGTACCTTAGAGAACAAGGCCTCGAGATTTCTCCTGAGAAATCGGCGCTGGTCGCGTTCACGCGGAAGGCAATGACGTCATATCCCATCGCCATCAATGGACACAGTGTCTGCTACGCCAGGACCCACAGGTTTTTGGGGGTCACGATCGATCGAAATCTCTGCTGGAGTCCCCATGTGGCCACTCTAAAGAAGCGCCTAACGGCCATCGCACAACTTTTCAAGTTCCTCGGAGGCAAAACGTGGGGCACATCAGTGCACGCGATGTTGCATTTGTACAAAACGCTGTTTCTGGGGTACCTGCGGTATAGCTTGCCGGTTCTGACGAACGCTTGCAAAAGCAGTATACGCACAATAGAAAACGCCCAGGGCCAGGCACTCAGAGTTTGTCTTGGATTACCACGCTGTACATCAACAGCGGAAACCATCGCAATCGCCAAAGATTATCCGGCCACAGTGCACATTACTTTGGAGGTGCTTAGAGCTCATATTAGACACCTTGCTCGCGCCCCTGCCCACCACCTAGCTTCGCTTCCAGAAGATCGACCGAGTGCCTCCTTCTGTAAGAGAGTATTGACTTTCCGTGAGTGCCTTCCAACAGTCTACACACCTCCGGAACGGATACTAACACCTCCTTGGTGCTTGGACCGACCAAAACTGCGCTTGACAGTGCCGGGGATTCGCAAGAAGGCGGAGCTCTCGGCGCCAGCTTTAAAGCAGATGATTCTACTCATGCTACACGAAGAATACAAAGATCATGTCAAACTTTACACGGATGGCTCGACAACTGTTGGAGGATCTGCAGGAGCTGTGATCTTCCCAGCAAGAGCCGAAACCATCCAGTTCAGAACGTCACACAAGACGACATCGACAGCCGTGGAGCTCGCGGCACTCCGCAGCGCACTCCGCAGGATTGACCAAGAGACACCACAAAAATGGAGCATTTTTACTGATTCGAAACCAGCTCTCCAATGTCTACACAATACTCTACGTCGTGGACCTCAAGATCAATTGGCGCTCGAAATACGACAACTGTACCATCACCTAATAGACGAAGGACATGACATATCTTTTCAGTGGTTACCAGGCCATTGCGGCATCATCGGTAACGAGCATGCCGACAATGCAGCTAAGAATGCTCACGAAAATGGAGTGATGGAACCCATTCCACTATCAAGAAGCGACGCAGCAGCAAAGATTAATACGCTTGCGCAGGAAGTCGCAAGGTCTATGCGGAATACGCCCGGTTTTCTCCACACCCGTCTTCACCGCCTGGACCCATGCCTACGACTTACTATTCCATCTGGCCTACCCCGATCCGAGACGACCCTTCTCTGCCGTATGTGGCTTGGGGTGTCTTTCACGAACGCTTTTGCCTGCCGCATCGGAATGAGAGACAGCGCTACATGCGACCATTACGACAATGACGAAACAATTGAACATATTTTATGTCAGTGCCCCCAGTACAGCTCTCAGCGACAGTCCCTCTCAGCAGTGTTTGCTCGCCTCGACGACCAGCCATTTTCTGAGCAGTCAATCTTGGAATGTCGGAAAGATCGAGCTTCACGCCAGAAAGCAACGAAGGCGCTGATGAAGTTTCTGCGAGCGACCCGCCTCGTAGAACGATTGTGACACTACTGTGTGCGAGTGTGTGTATGTGTGTTTGTGCTTCTCTTCCTCCCTTTCCCCTAACCCTTTCCCCAGTGCAGGGTAGCAAACCGGATATGTTTTCTGGTTAACCTCCCTGCCTTTCCGCATTAAAATTTTCTCTCTCTCTCTCTCTCTATTCAGATTGTCTGGGAAGGAAGGCACTTGCGGCACGTTATTGAAATTAGGCCTCAAATTTTGTGGTGGTTGCCTAGTGTAATAAACTGGAAGTCGTTTTTGTTATCGTGTCTGGTTCGTGAGGCACTGTTTTTTTTTTTCGCATGCTTCTCATGCAGTTACGGTGGGTTGACCGGTGGCGGTCGAGAGATGGCGCGACATGTTATGTCTAGAATTTCTGAGGATGTCCGGGTAGAGAGTAACAAAAAAAAAAAAGCGCCTGCCAACTATTTTGACCCAGTGCCTGAGAACGCTGTTTTTCGTTTAGCCTCGCTGGTTTAATATCTGACCATTTCTTCTAGCAAGAAGTGGCATGCCTATACAAAAACCCCTGTAGAAGGCATTCAAATTTTGCGAAAGGTTATCATTTATACGTGGTCAAATTTTTGTTATCAATAAGCGTAACGTATCAGGTCTACAAGACTCAGTCATGCTCCCAGTAATGATTTCCTGGGATCTCGGGATCCGCCAAGAATTATTGTACGTTATTTACGTCACTGAACTGACGTCCCTAAACTGGTAGCACAGATCCAGCTCCGCTGCAACTATTTCAATGAGGCGCGTTTCACTTTCATTTTACAGGGAAAGCTGTTATGTGATCAGAACAAGGTTCGCATGCGGCGCTGTAGTTGTCCACCGCCGGTGTCCGTAACCACTATCTTATGAAATAAAACAAAAGGGGTAGTAAATAAAAACACCAAAGACACAGCGAGATTCAAACCCAGATCCCAAGCAAGCCAGGCCAGTATTCTACCGCACAGCCACGCCGGTTTTTTTTCCTTATTGTGCAGAGCCATGCTGGTGCTTGAAACTCCGTTGCAAACTTGCTTTAGGCAGGCTTGATGTCAGGAAAGGAATTGCGTTAATAAGAGTATTAGATCGTTTTATGACAGCAATGTAACACCCAGGCGTCACAAAATTTGAATTGTGTGGCACGTGGGTCGTCCAATGCTTTAACATATTGCAAAAGCTTGTTCTCGATATACCTCTGGAGATGCTGATGATGAGTCTTCAGCTTTGCTGGCACTCGCCCACAAAGGGGGATCGGCCAAGAACCAGGCGGCAGGATCATCAAGTGAGTTATGAGTCAGGCATTCAGGTAGTCTCGTAGCCGTAAATAATAATAATATTAGACTAACAAGGTATCCTTTTTGTTATTCTGGTGCATACCAACTTCAGGCATAGTTCATCGTCGTCGGGAACTGCATACAAAATTTGCTCAAAATTCTTTGCAACTGCGCAGTGGATACCACGCTTCTCCAAAGAATGACGAAGGATAGCGTAGCGAGTGCCGGCCTACTACGCAAAAGTTGTGATTATTTATGGCGTAGTTCGTACCCTGCAAGTGTACTTGTAGCAGTTACCCAAAAAGTCTTTAGAAAATGTGCTCGTAGCCTGTTGAAAAGTGGGCTTGTAGCAGTTACCTAAAAAGTGTTTGCTTACACAAAAAGTGTCTAGGATTTGAAAGGCCGACCTTCAAGCTTTCGCTGTGACTGTGGTTCGCGTTCCGCGCAGGCCTGGCGGTTTTTGTGAACGACTCATACGAAAGAGCGGTCAACAAGTATTTTGTTTTTTTTTCAGCAAATTATCTCTATCAGAACACGACTTATGATGGAAGTGTACTGTCCTGTTAACTAGGAGTGTAGGAGGAGACTTTTTTTTTTCGAAGGGGGAGGGGGGGGGGGAGTGGCACCACCGTGCTCTGAAGTGGGTGGGGCTGAGCAGGCAGCTTGGTCGAGTGTCATTTTATGCTCTACATGGCACAGCGAAAAATGTTTTTTTTTGGGAGGAAAGGGGGGGGGTACAGGCCAGGTGTCTGTACCCCCCCCCCCCATGTGTATAGATTAACGCCACTGCCGTTATTTCATATTCTTTCCCTTTTCTTCAGATGATGGTCGCTTTGATCCCGTACGCAGTCATCCTGCTGCAGACATCCAATCAACTGATGCAGAATGTATATAACTTGAACGCTACATCATCAGCCAAACTAGTGGATTACGTATCAGAACTGTGTCCTTCTTTGGTGATAAAAAAATTACGGGTCTACACACCAAATATTTTTTGATCGGAATACTCGCACATCAAGAACGTTCTGTGAAGGATAAAGAGTATACATCATGCGAAAAAAAAAAGAAAGATGGGCAGCCGATACAATGTGAATGCTGATAAAGCGAAGCTACGTCTTCTGGTTCATAATGCCAACGTTTATGTGACTTGCTAGTAATAAGGACTGTCGAACAGATGAATGGACGCACGGACTGGTGGATGGAAATATGGACGGGTGGTCGGACGGACTGAGTACGGTTCAATTTTAAAGTCATATACACGGTATGACCGCTCTGTAAACGGCATAGACTGATGATTGAAGGGGACCTACGACGATGTCGACAACAGATATCATGCGACCCTATAAGAAGCTTGGCTCCTCAAAATAATATGCGAGTGTCTAGCGGTGTGTTCCACGCCACTATGTCAATCTCACTTGCACTTTATTCTCTTTCTAAGATTTTATGTAAAGGTAAAGAAATCTACCACCCGTGACTGTCTATATTTAGATGACACCTCAACAGGTTAGCACGGAAGGGGGTAAAGGGAATAAAATGGATAGGAAGAAAGAAGTAACCGAATATAATAAAAAGAAAAATAGGACCCTTTCCATCCACTTCCCCCAGTGCGCACCTGATTCACCGCAACACGCAACTGTCCGGAAAAGCCTACGAGAAGGCCCGGGGAAAGAAACTTTCGTCGAATAAGAAGTTATTTAAGCCGAGATAGCGCATTATATGATGAGAATGCGCGAAGCACTGGACTGGGTTCGTGGTGGCCCAGACACAAAAAAAAAAGAGCGTTCAGATGAGCTCACGGGTGGTACTCCACATCCAGCCGTGTAACTTGTCGGGACAATGGCTTCATGTGCAGCGAGCGTCGTGGCATACCATCTACGCACCGGAGAGTCAACCAGCAGAAGTACGTGCACTGAATGAATTGCCGCCGTAGGTGTGGATATCACTGCGTCTTTCGGGTCAACCTCGGGTTGACCCCGGGGGCTGGCACATCCAGAGGAGAGGGTGATGGGGTCGTCATGCTCGAAGAAGGTGAAAGCGCACTCGTAGCAGGGCGAGTGGCGGTTGCCAACGACGATCGGTCACCAGCGACGACAGTGTCGAGAAAAGAGCGACCCTTAACGACCATGCACCATGCTGCCACGATTGTCAACGTTGTTGACAGCGGTCGTGTCCTTCTCTAACGCTTGACGGCACGTCATGGGGCCTTCCAAAGAGGCGATGATGATGGTTGCCTTGTGTTGGATCTGCCAGGAGGGGCAGCGTGGCTTGTTGACTGGACGTTTGCCGCTGTAATAGATGCAGCGATGGTACTCTGAAGGGCACGGTCTGTTCGCATGACCGCCGCAGCAACGGAGACAGCGCTCGTCGCACGAGCAGGTGTGGGTGGCAGAACAAAAACGGCTGCAACGGGCGCATTGCAGCGGCCGAGGCAGGCGCGGGTGGACCAGCCTGCGCAGTTTCAAGAGGAACAACTCCTCTGGTACAGTGATTCTCTCAAAGGTGATAGCGAGGCACCGGCCATGGCGCACGCAGGACAAGACTGGGACGGCCGAGGTGATGTTTGGTACGATGTCAGCGGCGTCTAAGTCGATGTCTACCTCGTAGACGACCCATACGCATGTGTTATCCGTGAGGAGCTTGCAGTTAATGTTGAGGGAGGAGATCCTCCGAACTTCGAGGAGCTCTGAAGGGTCGGCACTGGTTGCACGTCCACGGCAACAAGGTTCTTTCGAAAATCAGCGCGCACAGGTCGGGGGGCGGCAAATCCGGCGAGAACAGCCTCGTTGCTGTCGCGAAAGACGGCAAAGAAATTGGTTTTCTTCACCACTGGTCTATAGACGACTGTGCGCCGCCGCGTTTCCCGACTGTTCTGGGAGATACAGGGGCTGCGTGTTCTTGCACCAAGATCAAGTTGACTATGGTGATCGGGTTAGGTGAGAGAGTCGGAGAAGGGGCGGAGAAGTGTAGTGAGTCTTCTTCATTTTCTCGGTCGTCGTCTTCGATGTTGAGGGTGACGAGGCCGGCGTGTGGTGCTCCCAGAAGGAACTTCAGGCAGACGAGGTGTTTATTTCTGTGGACTGATTGATTGATATGTGGGGTTTAACGTCCCAAAACCACCATATGATTATGAGAGACGCCGTAGTGGAGGGCTCCGGAAATTTCGAACATGTGTGGTTCTTTAACGTGCACGCAAATCTGAGCGCACGGGCCTACAGCATTTACACCTCCATCAGAAATGCAGCCGCCGCAACCGGGATTCGATCCCGCGACCTGCGGGTCAGCAGCCGAGTACCTTAGCCACTAGACCACCACGGCGGGGCTTGATTTCTGTGGAGTCTACTCCGGAAGGGGTGCCCTGAATGAAACGCTTCTCCGGCGCGCCCGCGGGCGATTGAGGTGATTGATTCACCGTATAGGAGTGGCCAGGGATAAAGTGGTGGCTGCTCTGGCTCTGGAAACAGGCGCCAGTTCTGCGTGCTTCGCTTGGGATGCGGCGTCACGTTCCGTCCCAATGCCTTTCGACTGTCTCTTATTCACCTTTTCGGGAAGAGCTGTCTCGGCTCCCACAACAATTCGTGCTTTTTGTGCCGCCTATAGGACCTGGGCATGAGAGTGGGGCAGGAGCTTTCGAAGTGAGAGGACGTTTTTTAAAATGCTATTGCCAGCACAGTCAATAGTGCGAAGCAAAGTCGTTCATCTATAAGGCGGCGAGGTACGCACACGCACCGAACTCGAGGAAGGCTCGGAGGGCTTGCGTCTTCGAGCGCACGGGAAAAAGTAAATCTTCCATCGTTGTGGCAAATAGACCAAGCAGACGATAGCGGTTCACCAGTACGCGACGCTCTGTGGCCAGGACAGGAGCAAATAATGTGCTGGAGCATTTCGTCATCACCACACTTTGGGCACGCTGGTGATGAAGAGCCACCTACGGAATACATGCGTGCTGCAGTCCAGGCGCTGCCGGTACGCAGACTTTTAAGAGCTCGAGGTCGATAGCAGGTACGGCGGGTTTCTTTAGGGTAGCTGGTTTTCCCACCGTCGTCTGCATAGCCGATCTTCGCCAGTGAGGGGACGCGTTATGTGAGGTAGAACGAAGATTTATTTACATTATAGGAGCAAGAAAGTAACTGTACAGGGATCCAGAAGATCCCGCGTTATGTACAACAGAGATTCAGTTCATGATACCACAGAAGATTCTCAGCGCTATTTACAATCATGCGTCGGCTTTTATAGTCAACCGTCACCGCCGTCCGAAGGAGGCGGTGACCACTCTTGCCACGAAGCAGGGGACGAAGTCTTTGTGGTCCACCCACCAGAAAGGGTGCAGATATTGCACCACTCGGCTGGGCGAAACAGTCCAAGGCAACAGGAACGCACCACACAAAGACGCACCCGGCCCACGCCTCTAAGGCACTGCAGGGCACGAAGGTAGAGTCCTGAGAGGGAAAGTTGAGCTCCTCCAGGGAGATGGCCGCTAATCCGAACGTCAGCAGTGGCCCATGCTGCTTTCAGCTTCAGGCCGTCCAAACGCTCGATCCCGGTGAACGGCTTCTACGACGCGTTCCCGCGCTTCCGGGCTGTCGGTGCGTTGAGATGGCCTCGCGTAGATGACAAAAGCCGAGTCAAGAGGTTGACTTAATGAGACCCGCCACAGTGGCGCCGTTCCCCCGCTGTTGGAGCCCGTTCAACAAAAGGCTTGCCTCGCGAAGCTTCCGTTGAGACCCAGCTGCTTCCTGGAACATCTACCGGACAGCGTCTTGCAGACTGGGCGCCGATGGGGTTGAATGCCGCCCTAGTAGACCGGCTTACGCACAATGGCGTCTGCCCAGACGAATTGCTGGGCCAAACGTAACAAGGCGAAGCAACAACCGCCAGTCGCACTTGTCCAGGCTGGTCTCATGAAGGGATGGTGGAGGTTTGCCGCTTACCACCTGTGCGTCAGGGTGGGCCGTTGGTAGAAGCATCCGCAGTCACTGCCGTGAGTAATCTGACTGGGCTACCGTTTTGGTAATTGGCGTGTCGCAGTGGTGTGCTGCCTTAGCAGTGGCGTATTTTTCATCTCGGATTTAGTAGACACAATTTATTGACCCTATCGAATAGATCTCTGAGAATAGTTTCGTTGTAAGAGCACTCGCAAGCACGACAAACAGCGGCACATTTTTCGTGGAATCACAGACGAACATTAAAATGAAACTGGTTGCGTCACGAATTCTTTTATCCCAGAGATAGTAATCGCAAAACATCACAATACTGCATAATGCCTCACGAACGACGAACGCGGTATAGTTACTTCAACGAGTAAGTCTATCTGCTGCGCTTTCACTGGCAAGCACCACGTATTGCCGAGTGGTTGCGCACAGCCGTAGGGACGGTGGGTGCAGGCGATCCCACTACGTCAACCGGCTCCGCCCGGGTGTCCATAGCAGTCAGAGGAATGGCCTCCGGCATGGGGGAACTGCCCGGGAATGGGCCTCCATGGTTGTCGGCGATGGAGGGCCCGGCATAGGCATGGCGTTGCTGTCCTTTTTTCTTGATGGCGGGCTTTGGGGCCACAGTGACGGTGGACAGCTTGCGAGGGCTGGGCCTCGCGCCATAGGTCTTGCGTTTGGCAGCCTGCGCATGACAGTGAAACAAGCGGTTCCAACAGGTGGTGCGTGTTGCAAGTAAAAAAAGAGTAAGGTGTGTGGTGTGCGAGCAACAGGACGCTGGCTCGCTCCGTTGCTCGTATACCTCCAATGTAGCCAGAAGTCCATCTCTGAATCTCTCCTTCGCGTTTTGTACAGTTCGTTCTGTTCATAAATCATCGAAAGTCGACGACCAGACGAATGGGTGGGTTTAGGCGCTTCAACGAAGTGTAGGAAACGCGAAGGGAAGACCACGACCGAACGCAATGACTATTTCCCTGCTCGGCCCCTACTTCAGATCACGGATTGGTTCAGAATTTATTTCTATGAATTTAACCTGCCTGCAAATACAATGCAGGGTAACTGAAATGTCCGAGTCTTGATGGCGCTGATGGCCAACATGAAGAGAGCTATCGCAGAAACCAAGTAAATGTTATGCTGATAACCGAGCACGGTGTTGGTCTTCCGACCTTGGCTGTCGCATTCCACCGGGAATGGAACGAGAAATCATAGGTGTATTGACTTGAATGCACAGCGTGACCTCCATGTTGTCTGAACAAAATCTGATCTTTTCATTGAGCATTCTTCTATAGTTTCAGTGTGGGTTTGCGCGTTTAAATGAGTCACTGACTGAATTCATTATTAAGCCATTCAATTAAGGCAGCAGAACCCAACAGAACACTAACGCACATGAGTCTAAGCACGCGATTGTCTTAACGATCCAGGTAATCCGACAACGGTTATATTTCTGAAACATTGGACAAAAGTTTAAATCTGGAGTTTATCGTGACCGAGAAATAAACATATGAGACAAACCTCATTGCCATATTTCAACACACTTTTGAGCTAGTTCGTTTGATACGTTCAGTGAAGTTTTAGCGCCCTCGTTTGGGCAGCGCAGAAACCGACGAGCGCGCGCATGCAGATGAAGAAAGTAGAGACAGTACTTAGCTGCGGTGCGTGAAGTCAAGGCTCGCGTTACCAAGGAGGATTAAAGAAAAAATTGCTGGAGTGGAAGCTCCCGCAATGCCTTGCCAGCAGAAGTGAAGCCACCTTTTGCCACTTCCAAGATGGCGGAAACATGTTCTTTTCTGATAGTGGCCACTTAAAGATCAAGTGCCTTTGATATTTTATGTAAATGCTACGCTAGTTCTATATTAAAAGACATTTGTTCCCGACGAAATAACACGCAGAAACGAGTATGGATAACTGAATCTTCAAGCTGACCCGCAGGTCGCGGGTTCAAATCCCGACTGCGGCGGCTGCATTTCTGATGGAAGCGGAAATGTTGTAGGCCCGTGTGCTCAGATTTGGGTGCAGGTTAAAGAACCCCAGGTGGTCAAAATTTTCGGAGCCCTCCACTACGGCGTCTCTTAATCATAGGGTGGTTTTGGGACGTTAAGCCCCACATATCAACTGAATCTTCAAAGCACTTTGCCTCCAATTACAGGCTCACTAAGGAAAACTAGTAACTGTAAGACGCACTTGGAGCACTATGTGACCCGAAAAAGTTCCCACATCAAACCAGTTGGGCGTGCGAGGGAAACGCTTCGTTTTTAATCACTGAACGGTGATTCTTTATCATGCCCCTAGTAAAATGGCCACCACAACTGCCATCTTACCAGAGGAACGGCTTCACTTCTGCGCAATCATTTCCACTCCAGCAATTTTTTAAATCCTCCTTGCGCGTTACCTGCTAGCGTCGATTATAGTCCAGCCGTCGTTTCTTTCACTATGTTTAGAAAAAGTGTTCAAATACTTTGAGTACGGGAGAGCAGTGGCCGTCCCAATTACCAATCTCAAAGGCAGCCGGACTCGCTGCAGGTGTGTTTGGAAAAGTGGGTAACGATTTTGAGTACCACGTGTGTTTAGAAAAAAAAAGGGGGGGGGTAACGATTTAGAGTAGAGATACTCTACTATAGGAGAGCATAAAGCCGTCCCGTTGGCGTGCGTCGAGCGAACATCATTGCGTATGCCCTCCATACGTGCTGTAAGCCTGCAAAGTCGTAGCACTCAAGAACCAGGAACCAGGGCGGAAGAGAGCACATGTGCTCCCGCTCTAACCTCTTGCTTAGCTCCTGTTTTTTCATCGCTTTGGCTTCTTCGAATAAACCCATTGTAGGAACGTGGATTAATTTTGACCATGACCAGAACGTGCTTCGAAATCGAAGCAAACGAATGTTATTGCAATGCGACCGAAGCACGATGCCGCTGTACAAGATGCTGCTTTTAACGCAAAATTTTGGGAGCATGCCTAGTTTAGCGGACGTTCTGTAAGGATAACCAGCGGGGGTTTACTGAATAAAATGAGCTCCTTGAACCTGCAGATCAACTGGGTTCCCATAAGCTATTTTTCTGGGAGGGGTTGAACGTCCCCCCCCCCCCCTCCCATTTCCCTGGCTACGCCTCTAGAGCAAACTTTCGTGGGAGTAGCTCAAGGAGCCGGTCATGTCGTGGCATCTGTGAGCGCAGATCTTAGCCACGCACTTATTCCCACGTCAACTCTGCAATACACTTCGGCGATGCGGTGGAACACAGAGTTAACTCGAGGAACACACCATGGCTCACGAAGACCGACGTGTGAGTTCCACTACTATAGACGTCTGAGTAAAGCATTTTTTTTTCATGATGTTGGGCCGTATATATTTCCATAAATAATACAAAAAGTGTATTGTAGCACGCAAAAGGCGTGTTAATGCATGCGTGTGTGGGGGGTCACATGTTTTCACAAGTAGGTACGTTATTGTCGAGCGCCGTCAATGCCGCTTGAACGGAGCTAAATATAACCGTATTGATTTACACGTCTTCACTGCCAAGTCTCAAAGCACATTTAGTTTAGGATAGCTAAAACGTATCACGCAAATGTGCCCATTAGCTTCGTAATCATCTCGCCTCAAAACTCGCGAGCAAATGTCACAAAAACTGCAAGCACAAATGCTGATGTAAAATGCCATTCGATGACAGATCGTAGCACTTGCCTTGGATGCTTACCGCGTATTTTATAGGTCCGAAATCACGAAAGCACTTCATCATGGCTTGTCCGAGGAACATAAGGAATGACATTAGGGCTATAATGCATGTCGCCACCGTCACGTTGCTGTTTCCTGTAGAAGGAGTAAAAAAAAAAGAAGCGAACGAACCAGATAATGATTGACGAGCTGTGGAATATACGTTGTTGCAGCTTTTCGTCTTTTAATGTTAATGTTGCGTGCTGCTTTGAAGAGAAACGCCGTAGCGTGATGCCACAAATGTCGTCCACTGAGACAAAACGTGTGCATAATGCAATAAAATAAAGCATAAATTAGGAAAGCATAAAATAATAAAACTGTACAGTGCAAATTTAGTGCAACCGAATTATTTCAGCTCATAAAAAGGAAAATAGTTATGCAGGCATCATTTAAAATTCCGACGAAAACTAATTAAAAGCCCATATAACGTAACTGTAAATTGAGCACTATAGAAATGGATTTCTGAAAAGTAAACAGAACAAACGCTTAAATGGGTACTGAACACAGGTCAGCAAAACGTTGCAGCTCATTGAGAATTTCTCACCACCTCAAAAAGTATATTTCGCTCTACGGGCTCACTTGAATTCAAGACTCACTAAACAAAACCGACCACGCATACTTGCAAATGAAACTCACCAAGTTATTGTCACATCGCTACCCAGACTAATGGTTATATCTGTGTTTGTGCGAGTCTGAGTGAGTGGACTCATGAAAAAGTCTTCATTTATTTATTTATTTATTTATTTATTTATTTATTTATTTATTTATTTATTTATTTATTCATTCATTCATTCATTCATTCATTCATTCATTCTGTGAGGAGGTTTATTAGCCGTTAGAGACAGCGACGAGACAGCGTCAAGAACCGTCCAACGATCGGCACAGCAACGAACCGAAGCACGAGCCGAGAGAGCCAGGCGTTGGCGATGCTGCTCGCTGCAGGCACATCTTCTTCTTCACAATTCAATGATTACCCCGCTTAGCCCGAAGGCGCTGCAGCAGGGGGCCTTAGGTCTGCCGACCTAAGGCACTTAACCACTTTTGAATGTTATCAATGATCCAAATCATGATGTTGGAGCGATCGACCCCAGCATTTCCAGAATCCGTCAAGAACGACTAGAGTTGCGGGGATTTCTAGAAAAGCTTGAAGTGCCTTCATTTATTTGTCTTTTCGACAATCGTGTCGAAAGCCAAACAGCGAAGGATGGCGCGGGGAAAAGGAGTCGCGTCAGTGCGTCATGACTAGTGATGACCCGCGTGATGAAAAGCGATGAAAAGCGATTGCATTTCCCGCGTAGTGTGCGTCACCGTGAAACGTTAGCAGACTATGAAGTACGGAGCGAGCACGTGGCTGCATCTTGGGGCATGAAGCGCATCTGGTCAAAACGCCACTTTTGGTTTATGACGGCTGTAGACGGAGTTGCATAAATGCCAGCAACACTAGAAAATTCCCCGAAGTGTTCAGGCAACACTGAGCTGAACAACCACTGCGCATAAAAACTAGTTCACTATAATGAAAGCACATGAAAAAGAACAACAACAAAACACGTGACTGATCCCCCTACAAATGAATCGCTGTAACACGCCAGTGAAACTTCTCTTTACAGAGGTAGTCAAGCGTTTATTGTGCAGTGTTTCTGCAACAGCAACAAATTACTAAGTCACGTTAAGACAAGCAAGGAGCTAAAATCTTGGAGCGCTCTGCTCTAGCAGGAAGCACGCACGGAATTAGAATACAGGAGATGAGTGCGGAGTAACAACTGCCACAGCTCGACACAAAGCGCACTGTTGAAAAGGAAAGAAAGACGCGCGAAACGAGCGCAGAACGACACAGGACAAGCGCGAACAACTGTCGCAATCCTTCCGGCGTCGAGTGTCAGCAGCGCCGCGCTCCTTTCGTAAAGCAGCCGCGGCAGCGTGCGAAGTGACCTTCGTCCTATCTTGAGTTACGAGTCCGATAAACGCGCGGGCAGAAGAGACCACTCTCCATGGAGGCGGCGCTTTGTGAACGCGACGACCTTTGGAGCGCGCCCAGCGTGAGCTCTTCGGGCCTTCTCGGCACTGATAGCAAAAACGCGCTAAAGGTTCGGAGCTTTGATAACTGCCAAACGGTTTACGGTGTATAAATGGCTTGCCGTTAGCACATCCGGCAACGTGGCGTAGGGAGCCTTCACACACACACGCCTCTCGCCCGGTTTTAGGGTATAGTGTCAGCATTTTTAAAGGTACAGGCCCTCTCAGAATAATTCGGAACGCCGGAAATGCAGCCCGCTCGCCTGCGGAGCATGCCAAAAAAAAAAAAAATAATACGATGGTCTGTGCTCGCGCGGCCTCCTTCATAGGCAAGCGTTGCTTCCCAATGCACGTAGATTAGCATCGCGTTGCTACAAAACGGTAGGGCTGCAGGTACCCGTGTAAGTTCGTGTATGTGTTTGTTTGGGTTCTGCGTAATGCCACCAGGCTGGATGTATTCTACACCACAGCATACAGAGATAGATGTCCGCGGTGTGGGGCCACACCAACCCTGTTTCACATCACGTGGGAATGTACACATCGCAATGAAGGACACCACAACATGAACAACACAGAGGAACAATGGGAGACACTTCTGTTCAGCTCGGCCATTGCTGATCAGCGCTGGCTGGTCCAATGGATAGAGATGATGGCTAGAGCCATGGAGCCCTGTAATAGGGGCCTCACCGTTTGGAATGCTCCGCGTTATGCGCAAATAAAGTTTCTTTGCTCTCTCTCTCTGTAGGTGCCCCTTAGTGCTTTGGTAACGGGGCGGGGTGGTTGGTGTCTGTGAAAAGCTGTGTGTGAGCGTGCCTCGCGTTGCAGCATAAGCCTTTGTGCACGCATGCGTGTTAGAGTGCATGTTTTTTTTTTCGTCATTTCGCCAGAATATTTGCCAAATGTGACTGGGACTAGCGCTGGCAAAGGGAGGTGTTTTCATCTGATGTAACCATAAGCATCTATAGACCAAACACAGTTAAATTTCGATTATTTGTTTGTGTGGACGAATAAACCATGTTCTTCATGTTATAAATATATATCTCCTACGATGCTGTTTATTTAGCTGAGACACACTATCGCTGACTAAAATAATATACCGCCTCAAAGGAAAATAAAATGAATGTATGTGGCAACAAACTATGACACGTGACCTAAATGTAAAAACAAATACACGTCACCAAGCGTCCAAATTCTGGAATTGATTGATGCGCGAAGATAAGCGATCCGCGATATGTGGTGCGTGAATGAAAAAAATTCGATTGATTGATATGTGGGGTTTAACGTCCCAAAACCACCATATGATTATGGCAGACGCCGTAGTGGAGAGCTCCCGAAGTTTCGACCACTTGGGGTTCTTTAACGTGCACTCAAATCTAAGCACACAGGCCTACAGCATTTACGGCTTCATCTAAAGTGCAGTCGCCGCTGCCGGGATTCAATCCCGTGACCTGTAAAAAAAAACAACTCTGCAGTAGTGAGAAGCCTAATAAGTTACGCATAAAATCGGTCCTTTGCCTTAAATTTGCGTTCATAAGCATGCCGCCTTATTGCATTTTTGAAATGCTTTATCGGCAATATCCCAAACATTTGTAAGGAAATCTAAGATGGTAGAAATTGTCCTCGTATTACCAAGCTAGTAAAAATAAGGATCGCGAGATAATTGAAGCAAGAATCAATACTTCGCAAAACACTGCAGACTAACGCGGTTTAAACAAGGCAGCGATGCTGCTGTAGCCATGCCACCTTTCTCGCACGTAGTTTTCCGGAATGAATGCTGCTAATCGCAAGTGCACGCCACGAGGAATCGGCTAGTTTTCATATTGCTACCTGTAGGTAGCAATATGAAAACGTTACTCACGTAACAATATCAATGGATTAGGGAGCACGGCATGCTAAGAGCCCGTATTCGTACAGCCCTCATTGACTCGAAGAACACCTATAGCGCTACCCGTTTGTAACGAAACAACGCCAATCTAGATGCACTAGGGTGATAAATTTACTCGCTATGGTAAACCGCGCATGCGCACACTTTGCCTGTATTTATCCGCTGGTGCGCTTCGCCAGCTAGCGGCTGCGTGTTCGGTGTTCTGATTTATTCCGAGACCGCCTGTACAGTGTCAATTTTTATGAAAGGGAACACGGGAGCGCATGGCCTGCGCACTCGAGAGGTTGCCGGCAGCGCGCTCAAGCGGGAGCGAGAGCAACCACAGCCTCTTTTCGCGTCATCTCGCGGTGAATAAAACAACCATTCGCTGCTGATATAGAACGACAAGGTTGCACCCCCTCCCCCTTCAAGGCGATTACCGGCTCTCGCGTAATCACCTTAAAGGGTGAGGGGGTCGCAATCTTGCCGTTGGTTTCATATCAGCAACAAATGGTTGTTTTGTTCACCACGAGATGACGCGAAAAAGAGGCTGTGGTTGCTCTTGCTCCCGCTTGAGCGCGCTGCCAGCAGCCGCCGGAGCTGATGCTGATGAGAATCGCCAAACTCGAGACTGCGTTGGCGACAGAGCAAGAAAAAACGAGGGCAATGGGAGAAAGACTGAAGTCCGCCGAGGAAGTGCTAGCGAAGCTGAACAAAGAAGCGACCTACCGAGAGAACAGTAGGGAACCGGCAACCAGAACGGTGGAGAAGGAAAAGCAAGCAAGCTTGGAAAAAACAGGTTTAGCCGGTTCAACTGTCGCAAGGCCCAGCTTCAGCGAGGTAGTGGTGGGGCAGGAAGGGAACAAAAGAGCCGGCGTCACAGGTGCAAGTAGCCCCCAGGTGCAGAACGCTCCAGCGGAAAAGTCACAGCATGTGATAATCGCCGGGGACTCAAATTTAAATCGATGCACAGAAGCCATCAAAGAGAGGGTAAGAGGTGACAAGAGGGTTGCAGTAGGGGCGTTCCCAGGACGCAAGCTGGAAGCAGTCATGAAGCAAGCGAGCGCAAAGCTCAAAACGACAGCTGATAGACGCAACCTCGTGATAATTTCAGGCGGTTTAAACGATGTCCTAAATGAAGATGCAGCAGGACTAGCAGCCACACTGGCGAAAGGCGTCGATGACATGCGCGCCACTTCTCCTAAGGTGCAGGTAGTGATATGCACGATACCGGAGGTACCGGTGCGTGATAGCAACCTGCAAAGAGCGGTGGTAAACGCAAACCAAGAGATATGGCGGATGAGTCGAGAGAAAGGCTTTGAGGTGGTGGAAATAAACAGAGAGGTGCATAGGTGGGGGGGTTTTCAACGAGACAGAATTCACTTCGATGGGCGGCTAAGTCATGAGGTGGGTTGGCGACTTGCAGGACGCGCAGTAGCTTTTTGGGGGGCAAGCGAGCCCTTCGGGGTGCAGGATAGCTAGTAACGAGGAAAACAACCAGGGAGACTCTTCGACAGGTGGTATGGACAGATACGATTCCAAAGTGGCACCAATATCTAAGATACGTAGAGTCCGGGGCATAAATAGACGTAGCCACGAGCGCCGAGCCAATTCAGACATAGGGTATATTAACATGCAGGGTGGTAGGAACAGGCTGAAGTGGGAAGAGATAGAAGAACAGCTAAGGGAAGAGAGGCCGATGGTATACGGTTTTGTAGAAACACATCTCAGGGACATGGAACAACCTCCGAACAATCCGGACTACGCGTGGGAGTATTGTAATAGAACAGAAGGCAGCAGAAAGGGGGGTGGTATTGGGGCATTCATTCATAAAAGTACAGACTGGCAAAGGGTCAAGCAGGAGTGCAAGGAACACTTATGGCTAAAAGGGAAAGTGGCAGGTCAAATGACACTTCTTGGTTTCGTGTACTTGTGGACGGGAGCAAAGGCCAGAGAGGAAAACCAGGCAATGGTAGAGTGTATATCAAAGGACATTCAGGAGTTAGGAAGAGAGTGCGAGATAATTATACTAGGAGACATGAATGCGCACATAGAAGATATAGATGGGTATACCGACCCGACAGGCAAAATGATCATGGATATGTGTGAAAGGCTTGATTTGATCATTTGCAACAGTACCGAGAAGTGTGAAGGGCAAATAACATGGGAGGTAGGAAGGCTGCAGTCGACGATAGATTATGCACTGATGTCACATAGGATGTATGATAAGCTCAGGGAAATGCACATAGATGAAGGTGGCTCCAGAAGTCTGGGTAGCGATCACAAACGTATCAAGCTAAGTTT
Organism: Rhipicephalus microplus; assembly: GCF_043290135.1. Classification (NCBI taxonomy): domain Eukaryota; kingdom Metazoa; phylum Arthropoda; class Arachnida; order Ixodida; family Ixodidae; genus Rhipicephalus; species Rhipicephalus microplus. The sequence goes on from NC_134707.1 coordinate 26,389,982, forward strand.
TGGAAGAGCAGTGAAAGTGGGAAGGAGACAAGATGAGCAACTACAGGAAAATTTTTATCCAGAAAGGCAAATTGAAATAGCCACTAAACAAATTGAGAAAGTAATCACGGAGGATAATAAGACAGTGTGGACATACGCGAATTTAATTAGACTCTTTGAGATTGAGCTTGCTAAGACGCGTGACAAGTCACCCCGGAAAAGAAGACACAAACCCAAAAGTTGGTGGGATGAGGAAGTTAAGAGAGCCATAGCAAAACGTCAGGAAGCCTCTAGGGAACACAGACATGCTAAGCAGCGGGGTGAACCGACAGATGATGTGGAAAGAAAATGGGCAACCTTTCTAAGCTGTAGAAGGGATGCATCCCTTCTGATCAATGAAAAGATTAGAAGGAAGGGAGCTCAGTGGCTGGCAGAAGTACATAAAAAAGATAGAAAGGCAGCTGCGAAATTTTGGAACCATTTAAACTCCCTAAGAAATGAGACGAGCCTAGAGCAGAACTTTATAACTACAGCCCAAGGTGCTAGGCTAGAAGGGGACGAAGCTATTGAATATATAAGAACAAGGGTGACAGAAAAATTTCAACAAAGAAGTACTTTATGCACCACAATAGACAAAGACGAATCAAGTGGTGCAATGGCTCCATTTTCACAACAAGAGTGGGAAAGGGCTGAGAAAAGGGTTCCTAGTAGTACATCAACAGGTCCAGATGGCATTCCAATTAGGCTGATAAAAACATTAGGTCCGAAGTCTAAGCAGGCTTTGAGAGAGGCAGTGAGTACAATAATAATCGATGGTGAAGTTCCCGATGGATGGAAACTTAGCAGGATGAGCATGATCTATAAAGGAAAGGGGGACAAAGCTGACATAAACAACTACCGTCCTATAACAGTGACATCAGTGGTCTACAGGCTGGCGATGCAGATTATAAAGGAAAGACTGCAGGCGTGGATAGAGGATGAGGGGGTGCTGGGGGAACTGCAGAATGGGTTTCGGAAACACAGGAGGTTGGAAGACAATCTGTTCTCACTGACGCAGTGCATCGAAATAGCAGAAAAAGAACACAGGCCCCTGTGGCTAGCATTTTTGGATATCAAGGGAGCGTACGATAGCGTGGTTCAAGAGGAATTGTGGGGAATACTGGACACACTAGGCGTGGAACATGTAGTCACTAATCTTTTAAAGGGTGTCTATAAAGGTAACAAGGTAGTTATAAAGTGGGAAAAACAGGTATCCAAGCCGGCAGAGGTAAAACGGGGGCTTAGGCAGGGGTGCCCCCTGTCACCCTTATTATTCATGATGTACCTACAAGGATTAGAGGCAAAATTAGAGGGAAGTGGACTGGGCTTCAACCTCTCTTTAGTCAAACAAGGAAAACTTATTGATCAGGCACTACCAGCATTAATGTACGCAGATGATATAGTGCTAATGGCCAACAACAAGGAAGATTTGCAGAGATTGATGGACATCTGCGGTAATGAGGGAGATAGGTTAGATTTTAGATTCAGTAGGGAAAAATCTGCAGTCATGATTTTCAATGACAACGAAGGTAGTGAGCTTAGAATACAGGAGGTCACGCTAGAGATAACAGATAAATACAAATATCTGGGCGTATGGATAAGCAATGGGACCGAGTATCTGAGGGAACACGAAATATACGTGACGACTAAAGGTAACAGGAATGCAGCAGTCATGAAAAATAGGGCACTGTGGAATTACAATAGGTATGATGTTGTGAGAGGAATATGGAAAGGGGTCATGGTTCCTGGGCTGACGTTCAGCAATGCGGTCTTGTGCATGAGATCAGAAGTTCAAGCAAGATTAGAAATTAAGCAACGTGGAATAGGTAGGCTTGCTTTAGGAGCTCACGGGAATACACCAAATCAGGGAGTACAAGGTGATATGGGATGGACATCATTTGAGGGCAGGGAAGCTAGCAGCAAGATAAAATTTGAGAAGCGATTGAGAGAAATGGGGGAAGAGCGTTGGGCTAGGAAGGTTTTCAGCTACTTGTACATGAAGAATGTCGATACAAAATGGAGGAAGCGAACCAGGAAGTTGACTGGTAAATACTTAGAAAACAGCAGGTGGCCAAACCAAAAAGAACTATCGGTTAAGAAAAAAGTGAAGGAAACGGAGACTGACATGTGGAGAATGGGCATGATTAAGAAGTCCGCACTAGAGATCTATCGAACTTTTAAGCAGGAAATTGCCAAGGAAAGGATCTATGATAATACTCGGGGTAGTTCTCTACTGTTTGAGGCCAGGACGGGAGTACTGCGAACCAAGACATATCGGGCCAAATACGAAGGGGTCGACACAGTATGCAGTGCGTGTGGAGAGGAAGAAGAAACTGCCGAACACTTGATAATGTTCTGTAAAGGGCTTCACCCTATAGTTCAGGATGATGGCGCAGAGTTTTTCAAAGCACTGGGATTTAGGGACAGCGAGGGCAAAATAGACTTTAAGCGGGTAGACTTAACTAGAAGGAGGTTATCTGATTGGTGGCTAAAGTCAAGGCACGAGTGAAAATTAAACCCTTCACTGCGAAGTACGAATCCTCAACTTCATTATTTAAAGGAAAAAAAAGATAAATGTAATGGTTAGTTCACTAAGTATTACGGCTAGGTGGCGTTAGCCGCCGCCCGATCTAAAGGGTACAGCCACATCCATCCATCCATCCATCCGGAGCGCGCAAGCCATGCGTTCCCGTGTTCCCTTTCATGAAAATTGGCACTGTACATGCCGACACCCGCAAGTTTTGACGGGCACCGATGTTGCCAACTTCTTGTGTGGCCATTTTGATTCACAACTCTACCTGCTCAACGTGGTCAACGTCGGTGCCGTCACTGTTCACATGGTAGCAGTCTGTCTCCACGCACGCGGCGTTAGTATGTGTATGTAGCACTGCGACGACCATCGAAACAGTGGTTACACTTACTCTACCTGTGTATTTCGAGATGTGAACTTTGATTCCGTGAATTGTACGTTTTCTGTGGTGGGATTCAACGTACGTTATTATGGCTAGCACTGCGTCACCGGCTCGCAGCAACCAAAGCACAATGTTCGAACAACAGTCGGAATGGACAACAGAATGAGAGTGTTTTACTTCCCGTCGAGCCCAAACACGAAAGAAACGTTGGATAGCCCAAATCAAGAGAGATCGATGGGTGGTGACACCGTTGTCATATGTACGCACGGTGAGTACTGTGTTTTGCAATGCTGTCTGCGCCGCTGCTACATAGAGACATCATTTGTAGGCTACACCATTGACTTACTGCAAGTTGCTACGCATCGATTAGATTACGATTACACAGCATAAAAAAGGGGGGTAGGGTAGGGAGAGGGGATGCCGCAGGCATGAGTGAACGTGGATCTAGTCTTCACGTGTAATATCACAACGTGGTCTCTGACTAAGTCCGCTTTTCTTCAGTGTTACTTTCAGAGAACATTTTACGTCCATTCAGTTCTAGTTTTCACGTTGAAATACACATAAAGCACGTAGATACCGCGAGGACAGAACGCAGGGATATCTGTCGCGAAACAGTCACATATAAAAAGAAAAAAATCTTGTTGTGGAACTTGTGGAAAATACACGTGTTTGGTGCCGTGCTATTGTTGCATATTCTGCGCAATGACGCCGAAATCGTTGCTGTGCAAACTACCTGCTCGGACATCAGTGAACTTTGTTATTTAACTGATGCCAATGGTTGTACGAAGTAGTGCTCAGAGATTAGGGCTCAAGGAGGAGGAGGTGAGTTTATTTACAGAAAGGCAGAGAGGTTGGCCTGAGCGATAGCTTGCTCTAGCCTGCTACTCTACACTGGGGGAAGGGAAAGGGGAAAAGAAAGATTAATGGATGACGATGGTGAGATAGAGAGGTGAGTATGTAGTGTTCTTTCTAGCTGAGACACATTTTATAGCCGTGCACATAGTCCAGTTGTTTCTAAAAAGGTAATAACTGCTCTTGTGACCGCAGTTGCACTGTTGGTGTCTGGCCAAGGGCCCAACATGGTCTCATCAGTTAATGACGTACTGCGATATTGTTCAGTAGAAGAAATCAGTGTTTGTCGTTCACGTGCGTATGCTGGGCAGACACAAAATATGTGCTCAAGTGTTTCTGGCACATCACAGTGTTCACAATTAGGACCGGTGTCACTGCGACCGATGATATGTGCGTAACGTCTAGTGTACGCTACACCAAGACGAATGCGGTGGATCATACTTGTGAGTTGCCGTTTCAATTTAGGAGGCATGCGGAACCTCATTTCCGGGTCCCATTTGTGAAGTCGCTGATGTCGCCGTTCCGGTTTGGTCCAGTGCTGAAGTGTGTAGCTGCGCATCACGCAGCGAAGCAGGGCGTTCGTGTCAGCTCGTGAAAACGCAATGCGTACTTCAGGGGCACTGCTTAAGGCATTTTTAGCTTGAGCGTCTGCCTCTTCGTTTCCCATCACGCTGCAATGAGCATCTATTATTTCGAATGTTTTATTATATTGTTGTTTACACAACCGTCATTTGCTATACCAAGCGTCCAGCTCCATTGTGGGTATTTTAAAATGAATCTTCAGGACATCTTCCTAATGATCTGAATTGATATTTTTTGGCGAAATTGAATAGAATGTGCTTCGAGCAAGATATTTTTGTTCTCTGTCAGTGTACTTAGCTCTTTGATTAGTAATGATAGCTTAGGAAGTAGGTGTTGATATGTCAAGTTCGAGGACGTGAGTCCAATTCCCTGCCACATCGGCTGCATTTTGATGGGGCAAAATGCAATAACACTCGTACACGTTCAGAAAAACCAAGTTGCCGAAATTAAAATCCTCGACACCCCACTATTTCGCGCCCCATAATCGTATCGTGGGTTCGGAATGCTATACCACACAGTTTTTCGCAGTGTTGTACGGAACGGCGTTCCGAGGGACGACGTTCTGTAAGAACTAGTTCCTTTTTAAGGGTGAATACACCTTATAAGCGACCCCAAACCATCCACCGCCGTCGGCGGCGTCCGCAGTCTTCTCTCTATCTTTAAAAGAAAGAGGACTTGGCGGGCCGCAGCGCGACGCTCTACCGAATAAGCCACGGACGCGACGCTGATATCGGTGTCAGTAACGCGCCTTATATCTTTAACGCCGCTGCGCGCGTCCTCCTCCCCCTTCGCTCGCTCCTCCGCAAAGCGCTGGTACTAACCGTGAGCTACAACGATAACACGAATAGGTGCTAATCTGTAGTGTAGGTTGTGTGTGTGTGTGTGTGTGTGTGTGTGACGCGCTCGCGATGTGTGCATTTAATGCATCGTACGAAAATCGTGAAGTGTAAATAAATAATACTTCGTATATAATGTATCTGTGTACAAATGCTTCATGACAAACAACACTTAAATTCATTAATTATACTTTAATCATCATCATCAGTAATAAAACTCCCAAGCATTTTCCCGAGGGTGAACATGGTTAAGTGCGAATGCACGGGGTGATGCTATGAGGGGGAGTAAAGTTAAATTCCGTTGGCATTCGCCAGTGAGTTAACGTAAACTCCCCCGTGTGATCAAATTGCGATTCCCAGGAACCATTACACCATAAAGGCACCATAGTGCGATTATTAAATATAATAGTGCGAATTAATAAATACCCCTCATAGCATCAGCCCGTGCATTCGCACTTAACCATGTTCACCCTCGGGGAAATGCTTGGTAGTTTTTTGAAGGAACGCCACTGTTCCCTTGAGGATCGATGGAGCTGCAACTGTAAGACGTTCCTATTATACCACTGGACGGCTGAGGGAGTGGCGCTACTTCTGAAAACGTTCCACGCCACTGAACAGGTGCTCGCATGGGTTACCACGAGTGGCGCGAAAATGTAGCGCTCGCCTGTCACGTTTGTGGTGCATGCATGGCTTCCACTTGAAGGCATCCACCAGGGACGCAAGAAAGCGCACGACACTGAGACCGACCGCGAGCAGAAGGAACGGTTGTACTATTTTTTACAACAGTAGTGTTACATTCGAGGCATTCCGTGTGTCGTATAGTATAGTGATCGCGAAGCACGGCGGGCACTCCTTGTGTACTGTTCGTCCTCTTCTGCTTCGCTCCCAGAGCACGTGCGCCTATTGGACCGAAATTCCACCGGAGCTACGTCACGAAAATGCGGTGGCGCTGTCTTGGTAGGCAAAAGACGCTCTGTCTACCACAGTTTCTGCTAGGTTTTCAATGGTGCATGTGGTGTTTCTCAGTCAAGCAACGAGGAAAAACAAAAACAAATTGGCAGCATATCCACGGAGTGAATGATGGGGAGTGGGGCGAAGCATTCGTCCGTCCATTCGTTCTTGCTTCCATCCGTCCATGCGTCCGTCTGTGTGACCGTCCATGCGTCCATCCGCCCGTCCATGCGTGCGTCTGTTCGTGCGTCCGCCCGTCTATCTGTGCGTCCGTCCCTGCGTTCGTCCATGCATCCACCCCTGCGTTCGTCCATGCATCCACCCCTGCGTCCGTCCATGCGTCCATCCGTCCGTCAGCCATCCGTGCGTTCGCCTATGCATCTGTCTGTGTGTCCGTTCGTCCACCTATTCAACACTCCAAGTACCACCATCTCGCGTCTTTTTATCATATATTCCTCATATAAAAGCACCGCCATCCAGTGGACATTCGAAGGACTAAACGAGAGGAGGCACACGCACACTTTCTTACGGCTTGCGCTTCGTGTCTACTTCCCACCTTTAACTCGAGTTCATGGTATATACTAGTTTACTGTATTCATGGTACTGCGGCCCAACGCTCGCTAAACCTTTCTAAAACCAAGGAGGTTACGCCCAGCGAGTACAACGTAGCAACCTTTTCTTGTCAGATAGTGCTTAATGTACATGCCAATGGCTGCTAATGGGAAATGAGAGACAGGCGAATTTGGCTTTTACTTTCTTACGGCTTGCGCTTCGTATCTACTTCCCACCTTTAACCACCTCGAGTTCATTCATGGTATATACTAGTTCATTGTATTCATGGCACTGCGGCTCAACGCTCGCTAAACCTTTCTAAAACTAAGGAGGTTACACCGAGCGAGTATAACGTGGCAACCCTTTTTTGTCAGATAATCCAATGTAACGTTATTAAAACGACACGTTTCAATTTTTACACGTAACTCTGACGGGTTATTTTAGCATTATATCAACTTGTAACGGTAACTCGGTTCAAAACTTAGAAAGAACGAAGAACGAGCTTTCGTTACTCTCTTAGCGGAACGTGTACAAGACTGGTGTTTAGGCACCTCTAAAGTACAGCTTTTCGCTAAACATACTGATGCCTACATTTCACATTAATTTCACTTAGGTGCGTGGTTACAGTAAAGCAAATCAATTTTTCGTAACATAAACATTGATGGATTGAATAATCCATCTGCAAAAAATTTGTGAGGTCGCATTTTATTGAACTATGAGCTAATATTGAATACCTTCATGTACTCGCTTGCAAGAGGCGAAGCAGATAGCGCCTGCGTTGTACTGAATACGTCTGTATTTTTATTTTTGAACTGCAGTATATCCACGGCTCTTGGCAAAAAGTATTATTCTTTCAAGCTTATCAAAAGGACGCATTGCAGTTAAATGCAAGGATTTTAAATATGCTATTTTAGAGCTGCCATGGCTGCTCGTGCATTTTTTCAGTATTTCTGAATTAAATGTCTCGTCTTTGGACTTCCAAGTTCTTTCAGTCACTCAGTGTACATTTAATGTTTAATGTTCCAAATAAACTACAGAAGTAGAGGCTTTGTAGAGCCCTGGCATATTTGGCCACAGGATGGCATGCGTAAAAATGTCCCATCCAGGTGGGAGCAATGCCTTGTTTACAGAGATGGTAACATACTAAAATTATCTGTGGAGTTGTATTGCGTAGGACGAAAGCCACGGTTCTCTTCAACCGTGCGCTCAGATTTGGGTGCACGTTAAAGAAGCCCAGGTGGTCGAAATTTCCGGAGCCCTCCACTACGGCGTCTCTCATAATCATATGGTGGTTTTGGGACGTTAAACCCCACACATAAATCAACGGTTCTCTTTAAAAAAACCCTTCCGCAAGAATTTTTGCTCCGTACAATCTTGAGGCTTTGACAGGAGCAATATGTCCACGCGACCGTGTAATGTAGCAGCACTTCTTAGAAGAACCGAAGCATTCTGCGACGAGAACGTGCATGTTACCTGCATTCGCGCGCACGCAATGCTGCAAGAACGGACTTTTTAGACGATACGACCATGAAAGCGAAGCCAAGCAGCTAACGGCGAAACACGACCTCGTCTTGCGCGATTAGATAACGCTCTTATACACGTGAGAAATCCCCAGTAAAACGGCCGCGAAGACTCACGGCATTACGCTCACAATGTTGAAAATAGTGCTGTATGTTAGCTCTGCATGATAACCGAAATTTTCACGGGCATATCACGGCCGTCCACCCGCAAGTGAGCAACAACATGGCGGCCCGCCGAAGTGGGTGACGACTATGGGTGGCTACTGGATTGCCGGCCGAATCTGGCGGCTACCAGCGGCTGTGCCGTTGAAGATGTCACCACCCTAAGACCGGGTGGGAGGCCGTGTGTATGAAGGCTCCCTAACGTAGCGTAGTGGTGAGCGCCGCGCACTGAGAATCCAGAGGTTGCAGGTTCGATTCCCCACGAGAATGCTTGCCTCCTGGTATTTTAAAGGCTACAGTCTTTCTTGGGGACCTTCAACGAAAAAATTTTGGTCTGTCTGTCTGTTTGTCTGTATGTACATTTGTCTGATTGTCCGCCCTAATGATACCTCAAACGGCAGCAGACGGCCAACCCCATCCGCAGCGCCCACCAATATTGCCCAAGGTTTTGCGTTCATAGCTGTTCGATTGGTAATTAAAAAGCAATTATTGAGCATATCTGAGGTGCCACAACAACGCTTCGATGTTTTGTATGTCTGCCTTTATACAAGAAGAGGCACACACAAGTAACTCATTGATTGATATGTGGGGTTTAACGTCCCAAAACCACCATATGATTATGAGAGACGCCGTAGTGGAGGGCTCCGGAAATTTTGACCACCTGGGGTTCTTTAACGTGCACCCAAATCTGAGCACACGGGCCTACAACATTTCCGCCTCCATCGGAAATGCAGCCGCCGCAGCCGGGATTCGAACCCGCGACCTGCGGGTCAGCAGCCGAGTACCTTAGCCACTAGACCACCGCGGCGGGGCCACACAAGTAACTCTAAGGAATGTAGCGTTTATCGCGCTGCGCCGACAGTGCAACGCGATGCTCAGAAAGGTGTTTCCAACGCTTTGCTACGACGTCACGGTGGTGGCATGTGCCCTTCGCTCTGCGTTCTACACCTTATCACCTCCGAGACTGGCGTGCATCTTTCTCTGCGGGCTGCACGCTTTCGTTTTCGAAGATAACTGCCAGATGGCGCTTGTGTCTAACGTGCCTCGATGTACTCGTTCGACTCCGCTACACGCTCCAGGCACTCTAACGCAGCGCCTCCAGAATACCTTTCACCGATTTTCTTGCACAGAACACCAAATAAACGTTTTGTTCACTCTCTCCAGACGCAAGAATATCGTCTTTCGACGATATTTGCGGTGTAACATGCAGATTTGAGACCAATGTTTTCTTTAAAAATCTCATATTATATATTTTCAACGTCACTTCCGTGACAGAAGTACGTCAGCGGAGCCGTGGTGGACCCCGGCATAAAAAACTTTCGTGTGAAAAGAACACGCGCGGCGCTTGAGTGTGTGAAAAGACGTATGAACGTAAAATAAGCGTTTCGTTACAATGCGAGCAATTTGTATGATCTGGGTGGTATGCATGTCCGGCAAAAACGCACGGAACTGCTCATGCACCATGGTGGACGTTGGCTACTTCCCGCACATACGTTCAGATGACGCTATAACGCATTCTTTTTTTTTTTACAACTCATCTATTGGCCGATGGCACGGTCTGTGCTAGCAGTCAACGGCAGCTACGAAGAGCGAGAGAGCAGGCCTTCTTATGGAGAGGGGTTTGCCTTAGAAAATAACACTTGCGTTCTAATAAATATACCATTGCTGTGCGAATACAAGATTCGGCAGAGCTATTCCCAGCTGTGCGTGCTTTTGGCGGCATGAGTTTATTCACAAAGCACGACAGGTGGGACTGCGCGCTGACTTCTTTAAAGCTATAAAATTTAGGAAGTTTCTGTTAAATATTTTGTTACTCAAAAACATTCCACCTCATCTAGTCAACAATATTGCGAATGTCTCTGTTCATTAGGAAACAAATTATAATAGATTGCGTGAGACGGCTTCGAAAATAGACCTAAAAAAGTTGTGAAATTAACGTGCAATTAGGCACCAATTAGGCGAAGAACGCACCGGTCCTTAGGTAGAAGAATATGGCGAGCGTAAATTGCAGCAAAATCAGGGAGCCTACGACGAAATCGATGGCCGTCGCGTGGATGTATTTGTTCGTCTTCGACGGAGTGTACACGAAATAGATGTTGTAGCGGTCCACGCTGTGCTTGAAGCAGAGGTAGATCAGACCTGCAAGATCGATAAACGAAGGGTCGCATGTATAAAGGTCGAAATCGAGGTCAGTTGGTACGTAACGGCTCTCCAAACGCCATGAACATAGTGGTGTTAGCTTGTGTGGTAGTAAACTGACAGTTTGCTAAACGTGTAGTAAGCGGCAGGTGCGCATGTAGGAGCCAAATGTCTGATGGCATAGATCGCGCGCCGCCGCTCCAAGCTTGCAATCGCTGCGAGCAAGGCCGCGCCCTTTCCCCTCCACTCCCCCCCCCCCCCCACCGCACAGAGTAAATACCGCAGAATCTTGGCTCGGTTTAAGTTCAGCTCAAAATTACGGTAAGTTACGTCTTTTATTTCAGTCATTGCGGTGGTCTAGTGGCTAAGGTACTCGGCTGCTGACCCGCAGGTCGCGGGATCGAATCCCGGCTGCAGCGGCTGCATTTCCGATGGAGGCGGAAATGTTGTAGGCCCGTGTGCTCAGATTTGGGCGCACGTAAAAGAGCCCCAGGTGGTCCAAATTTCCGGAGCCCTCCACTACGGCGTCTCTCATAATCATATCGTGGTTTTGGGACGTTAAACCACACAAATCAAATCAATTTCAGTCATTGGTTCATAACCGCTGCCCGAGAAAAGAGCTCGCGGCACTTGATTGGCTCCTGTCATTCATGTTTACGAAACCACTTGCTCAGCCACAACGCGCGAAATATACGAGGTGCATGGACCGGTGCTGTCACACTCCGACTACGCAAAATAAAATAAAAAAAACATTTCGGATTAAAACCTAGCGAACGTGGCGATGATTGAAGCTGTTTTTTTTTTTGCACTCACCGAAGGGCACTATGAGTGGGCAGGATAGGCTGTAGATCATGGTAATCGCGAATATCAGCAGGTACCACGCGTAATGGACGCCGAAGTGAAACTCGAACAGTGATGCCTGCATGCGTAATAAAAGATAACGCATAGAAAAACGAGAGGGTTAAAAAAGTGCGCGCCTATTAGTAATGATGATTAATTGTGCTTGCACCGCTACAAAAGGCTTAGATAGTGCCACTGTTGAAACGTAGAAGCACCGTTATCATAAGGCCATAATATTATAGCCGGTTACAGCCTAAGACATTAGCCTTAGGCTGTAACCGGTATCCAGTCACGTTTTCTCGTGTAATTTCTATTGCGTCAAGCACCTCTCGCTGGTATTAAAATAAGTGCTACTTCTTGCGAAATTTTAGCAAAGATTCCGACACCACCACTCAGCCAAACGTATTTTAGGTACGGACAACAGAGTTTCAATTTTCAGTACGCGTTGTTTCTGGGTGCGCAGCCAAAACGCGTTGACGGTTAAACAGAAAACTACCTAACGTGACTATCTTGCAAGCAGAGATGAAAGGCTTGCGTGCCGCACTTAGTACGGAGCTTGTACTTGTCTAGCCGTCTATCATAATAATAATAATAATAATAATAATAATAATAATAATAATAATAATAATAATAATAATAATAATAATAATAATAATAATAATAATAATAATAATAATAATAATAATAATAATAATAATAATAATAATAATAATAATAATAATAATAATAATAATAATAATAATAATAATAATAATAATAATCAGCATCATCATCATCATCGTCGTCGTCATCACCACCACCACCATCACCATCATGATCAGCCTGACTACGTCCACTGCAGGACAAAGGCCCCTCCCATGTTCCGCCAGTTAACCCGGTCCTGTGCTTGCTGCTGCCAATTTTCACCCGCAAACTTCTTAATCTCATCTGGCCACCTAACCCTCTGTCTCCCCCTAACCCTCTTGCCTTCTCTGGGAATCCAGTTAGTTATCCTTATTGCTCAGCGGTAATCCTGTCTACGCGCTGCATCCCGTAGCCGTCTACACTGAGTTGTTTTTTAAAGTGGGCTCCGCAGGCCCCTCCTCTGGGTTCTTTGAACCAATGATAAATTTTTCCTGGTTCCGCACTCACCATGTCGTTTAAATAGCGAATCAGCGGTGCGATCAATATAAGGGGCCTCACCCGAGTGTCAATAAGCATATACCAGTGCATAACAGAAGCGCGTGAGTTGTGCAATAAATTTTGCAAGCAGCTTATAGCTAGTCAGACTCTGAAAAAGGGCCGGGTAGTTAAGCTGTTGCACTTAAATCTCGAATGCCCTATACTATCCCCATGTGCACTCCTCCAATTGAAGATGGGTGCGGAAGGTAAAGTAGTGGACATGCTGCCGCTGTTTTCAAAAACATGTATTCTTGTGAGCAGGCATTCTTGACAATAACCTATTTAAAATCTAAGTACAGAAGTTGGCTCCATCCAGCGGCCGGCATGCGGCTTGTACATTGTGTTACTAAACGTCGTATGGATTGGTTGCTGCACGGAAAACGAGTTCTGTTGCACGTCAATGAATCAACCTGTTATATAACCTTCCTTCTGAATTTATGGCACGACAATATACGATGAACCGAATGAGCAATGCTTGCACAAAAGCTATGAGGAGTGGGGAGGTTTTCGTGACACTTAATGTAGATTAGCAAGGTTCCTTGCGGCCTACAAAATTGGAGCACCCTGGACTACCGCACGATCGTGTACGTGAACTGTGGCCCCAGCAATCAGCAACAGGCCGAGTGCCATTGCGCTGCCGGAGCTTATCTCGGAGGCCGCATGAGGACGAACCTTCAACAGATAGCGGGAAAGAATGTTTGGCGAGACCACAGATGTGGACTGAATTCTGAGCTGCTGCAACGATAATTGAAACTTTGGTGCTGAGAGGCCAACGAGAAGACGGATGCGTTATATATACTAAACACCTTGGTAAAGCGGCCAAAGAAGCACTTGATTATTTAATAGAACTGGTCTATTTGTGACGTCGCTGCATTGACTTGAAGATGTTCAAACATGTTGCTGAATTTACAGCACATTGTGCCGGTGAAGTAATTGAGCCACCAGCGCACCTGCGGGGGTAATTCGTATATAGGTTTATATATGCATAGATTAAAACACCGTTGCGATAACCATTTGAACCTGCAAGGTACTGCGTTTTGGCAATGTAAGCGCCTGCGCTCTATTTAGCTTCGCATGTGGAGGTGGAAAGATTCTCCTATCCATAGCGAAATGTTGGGTTATTTCATTATATGTAGTTGGCGCTTACATTGCGATTACTTCAAACAGAAACGTACCCTAACCCTGCCTTTCTTCACAAGCTTTATCCTGATGTTTATTTAACCAACTCGTGTACAAAATGTGGCGGTTTAGCCACCTTACACCACATGCTCTGGGAGTGCCCTTCGGTACGTGGCACCGATACAGCATCGTCCAGAAAGTGGGACTCCGCTCTCCGGAGTCCAGACATAACATCGCAACTTTGGGCTGTCCAGAGGGCCCACGATGCGGCGCTAGGGCTCGGCCTTACTGTCCCATCGTGGGAGCGGCCCGCCGTGTGCTAGGGCGCACGCCTTCGGACTTGTCAATAAAGTTTTTCCAAACCAAACCAAACTGCGTTTTGGCATCCGTCAATCTCGAATTTCGAGCCCTCCTTGTAGGGACAGTTTGTTGCTCTACCCATAGTAGAGTACATCATTCTAAATTGTCAAAAATTTGTTCTAAACACGACAAATTTTCTATAACATCGTTGATAAAAACATATGAAAATAACAAGCAGTTCAGGACAGGTGCGGTGCATCTACGAGCTCCCTCCTTGAGCTCCTGTCGGGGCATCTGGGGTCAACTGCTATTGATTGGAACGGGTGATTTTACACTCGTAGGTCGGGGGCCTGCATTGGGTCGAGGGTCGCGCCAGTTTTTAGTGAAATATATTTGAGTGTTGTTGACCGTGGCCTAGAGACTACATTGGACACAGCGGCGGCGAAGACCTTCAGATACGTGAACGATTACATGTTTTTTGTTGAGGCCTGTCGGTGGGTATGTACTAGGACCGATGTTTTGAAGGTTTTCAATGAGTTGGGGTCAGGGCTGAAAGTTACTTGTGAGGTTCCCGACAAGGGGTGCACGCAGTTCTTAATTTTTGAACATATATTTTGGTGGAAGCCACGTATGTTGGATGTACGCCCCCCGTATGTCAAACTTATCATCGACTTCCGTTCGGGCATTTCTAAAATAGTAAAGAACGGTGTTGCGATGGCCTGTCTGGGAGCGTCACTCAAGAAGTTGTGCCCACACCGCATGCAAGAGAGTTTTGTTTTGCATGACAGATATAGAGGCTTCGGCAGTCCAGGCTTTCAGAACGCCAATTAGCGGTCCTAAGCGAAAGGGTCTTGCAAAGGTCGAAGTTGGAAGCGCGGGGTATAAGCAGAGTAAAATGGAAGGGGCTCCTTTTGTAAGCATTTCATATGTTCACGAGGTTTCCCATAAACTGAAGAAAGTTGGGGACAGGTTCGGATGTAACGTGGTTTTTTCTGCAGCAGACAAGCTTGGCGGGATTCGTGCGGCTGTGAGTAAGAAAATATCTAGATAGAGCAATCGAATCCATGGGTGCGGCATCAAGCACCGTGATAAACTGGCCGATAGGGCCAAGAAGGTAGTTTATGATACATCACTATCTTGCGGAAAATGCTACGTCGGGCAGACCGGACGTTGTGTAAACAGTAGATTGTTAGACCATAAGGCGTCTTTGAGGGGAACACCTTGTTCAAATCTTTTGTTACACTGCAGGGAGTGCGGCTGCGCACCCTTGCTATCAGAGTCCAGGCTGCTCGCAATAATTAAAGGAAAAACTGCACGAGAAATACAGGAGACATATTTTATAGTAGATTAGGCGACACATGCGTGACGATGCCCTGAATTGCGTTACATGCCACCGAGATAGATTCCTTGAGTGTTTGCCACTAAAAGGATTTATTTTCTGCTAATATGACTTGTGACTTTGTTGACCTGTGTATATATGTGTGCACTTTTTCGAATAAATTTAGTTGATAGTTTGCGCTTGTCCTTCTCTCGTGTTTTTGTTTTTTTTTCGCGCCATAAGCAATACTTTAAGAATGAACCAACTCACCACACAAGTCACTCTGCTGAAACAAGGAGTAGACAGTATTTGAAGAACTAAATCTGCTAGATATAGGCTACTTGTTAATAAATGTGACGCTAGAAGATGAAGTTAAAGAAAAGAAACAAAAGTGAACCTATGGCGCTGTGGCATAGCCACGGAGGGGCACATCGTGCCCGTGCCCTCCCGTGATTCTTCCTCCATAGCATACAGAGCAAAAAAGCTTGCTTAAACCATACCATTTTGCCCCCGCCACTTTCAGATCAAAATGTCCCCCGTCCCCCCCCTCCGCCGAAGAAAATTCTACTACGCCCCTGCTGCGGCGGTGAAAGACGCGGAAGGAACAGCGTGATGGGCCGCGTATACCTAAGGGCCGCGACACCCCACTAACTCTGATAAAGTCTGTTCTGCACAAACTGGGGAAGGACGAAGCATGTGGGGAATGACGTTTCACCCCCACAAACCCGAAAGCCGAAGAGGGACAAACCCAGCAGTGTGCGCAGATGTAAGCTGCAGTAAAATTGCCGCTGATGGGCAATTAGAGACACAAGACGAGAAAGGTCTGACCGAACCCATTCACCATTTTTTTTTATGAGGAAGATTTGTCTGCTGAGGAGCTTGTGGTGCTAAGCCTGCAAACGAGCCCGTATGAAGCTTCGTGGTAGTGCAGATTATCCAAGGTACTGCTTCCGTACGAGCCCAGTTTCGTTTCCTTACGGCACGTTTTAGCTCCGCTAACGTCATCGGCTATTGGACTAGCTGTTGCCTTGTTTACTTTTAGAAAACCTGTAATTAAACGCATTTGGCAGATATGTTTAAAGAAGTTCGGAACCGATAATTTCACCAGAAAGGCTCACGTTTGAGTCTCTGATTTTGGATGAGAAACATGAGCGACTTGGTAAATTTTGGCGGAGATCCTGACACCGCTACTAAGGCAAACAATGTTTGAGGCAGTAACGACCATTTCTTGATCCCTTAATATGCATATTTTGGACCGATGGGCAGCAGTAGGAATCAGTCGTTTTGCTGCCCATACCCGTTAATGATGGACCATGACGACTACATGACACGTGGATGTGACGACGGCATGAGACAGATACAGACCGAGGCTCTAAAGTGCTTCGCTCCTGAAATCAGCGCTACTGATTTTGTGAGGTCCGCGGAATGATTTGTTGTTATGCGGCGGAGAAACGAACAGTGATTGACCCCCCACGGTGACCTAATGATTTCGATGCTCGCCTGCTGACCCGTAAGTATAGTGACGTCGAATCACGGCCTACGGTGGCCGCTTTTTGAATGGCGAGGCGAAAATGTTCGAGGTCCATGTACTTAGATTTTACGCATTTCAAGGATACTCAGATTTTCGAAATGTCTGAAGCCCTCCACTACGGCGTTCCCAATAGGCATATGGGGTTTTAGAATGTTAAAATGCTCGAAAAAATTGTTGGTATAGTCAATAAATAATGAGGTGATATCAATCAACGCCACGCTTTTCATAGCCATTGCAAAGATGCTGAACTTATCACTCAGCACTGTGCCTATGAATTCCCTTATTTTATGGGCTGATCATCTGCCATCAAGTGAAGATGCTGCTTCGCATTTGATGCAACTGTGCACCGTCTGCTGCTGTCTTACTGAAGAAGTGTACGGAGCTCACCCGCTGCACTGCGAATGTTTCAGCCTTGGAGCGTGACATAAAGGTGTAAAGAATGAAGAGACACAGCTGCGGGAATCGAATCAGCTCCATCGTGGTGCCGACGAAGGATGACGTCACGACGTAGTTGATGAAGAAAGCGCCGCTGTCTGGAAGGTACAGGCACCTGCGCAGTGAAATAGCAGGAATAATCGATTCGCGAAAGCCAGATAGACGAAACACGAGAGAATCGTTTCAGACAGAGTACCGAAGAAGCATTAAATGAAATAAATTGGAATAAACACGCTGTTTCGCTTCAACGTGTTTAACTTCACTAAGCTACCCAGCGTTTGCACACCGTATGTTGTAGGATGCATTAGGAGCGTTCTAGTATTTATTATAATCTCATGAAAACATTGTTAATTACTAAAAAGCTTATTGCCTAAATGAAAAACAGCTCTTTTCGCTGCTCTAGATGCGCTTCTATACAGCATTGACCAAGAAATAGTGGACGTCTCTTTAGTCAGCGTGTTCCGCTACACGCATCTGCTCCAAATCGTGCCATGAATGATCAACGACTTGAATCATACTGGCCCCGTGAGAAATTTGGGGAGTATACGTGATCGTCTACAAAATCACGTGAAGACCGCAGCTGTTTGTTTCGCGTCGTGTTTCCCGGAAGGATGCACCGCTTCTAGGATTTGTAACAAGCAGATTACCTGCGATAGTCACAGTCTCGAACAAGTTTGTTTGTATTCTAGTCTCCGTAAGAAAAAGGGCACACAGTGAACTAAAACTGAAGCACTTAAGATAGCAACCGCGAGATTACGTGTTGAAGTTTGTGTTTAAATCTCATACATACAATGTGAAGACAAGGAATGGAAGTAAGTGATACGATGCTGCATTAATTCTTCATGGTGTTTACTTTCTCTACGGTTTAAGTAAAATACACCGTACTCACTTCCACAAGTGCGTTTCATTGGTCGGCTTCAGTACCCAGGAAACCAATACTTCAGCACTGTGAAAAACGAGATGATTAAATAAATTTAGGCCTACTGACATGCACAGACGCATCTGCACGCTTTCAACTTCATGACTTACCTGGGCAGACCAAGCGAAGGCAAAATCAGCACCATGAACAAGAGGAAGATAAAGATTTTCCTCATGACCCAGTGGTTCCTTGACGACCTGCAAAAAGAAAACATACTTTAATCTGCGTCAGGCACAATCTTTGTACAGCAGCATCGTGACAGTATCTGCTAGCATCAGCGATGTCGCATAGTTTCTGTTTCGCAAAGATGTTCAAGCACACCATAAAAAACGTTATCTGGTACTTGCCTGGTCCAGTGGGCGATAAACACGTCAGACATCGTGACCATGGCCGGCATCGCGGCAGCGACAAGCCATAGCATCATGGTCGGCAGGAACTTCGACAAGAACGGATTCTGCAGAACCAAACAAAACAGATATCTCGTATTATCCTTTCAACAGTTCATCACAAAACCGTGCTTAGGACGTCGCTTGTTAGGGAACTATACAACGGCGGATACCATAAGAGAGACACACACCGACCAGTCATTGCGGTTAAAGGTGCACATTCGGCAAAAGTCGCAGAAGCTCTGTCCGAAATAGTAGACTCAGTTTACGTAGTATGTGTTGCAAGAGTAATGGTTTAATTGTGAGGGTGATGTTATTAGATGTGTAGTAGTAGTTGCAGTACTGGCAGGTACACGTTATCGTCGCTTACCTGCCACTAACAACCCCTTGTCTGTGAATTTCGTGATGCCTTGGCTGAATTTCAACCTCTGTCGATATTAAAAAGATGTTGCGTTCAATGCCATGCTTTTTCTGTGGCAACTTACCGAATGATCGCGAAGTGTTCTGCGTTCTCCTATACTATTACTTAAATGTACACTGAAAGGACATCTGCACGTACCATATTTGTATGTTTACGCCACTAAGTCAAGCTTATAGTTCACCTTACATAGCACGCCGAATCCGTCGATTGCTCAGAATTTCATCACCA
Organism: Rhipicephalus microplus; assembly: GCF_043290135.1. Taxonomy (NCBI): domain Eukaryota; kingdom Metazoa; phylum Arthropoda; class Arachnida; order Ixodida; family Ixodidae; genus Rhipicephalus; species Rhipicephalus microplus. The sequence continues at coordinate 26,409,164 of NC_134707.1, forward strand.
TCCAAGTTCGCGAATCCGCATTTTTCATAAGTTCTGACACTTGAATAGTTCACAAGAAATGAGCCAGACCTTTTGTGATCCCAATCCTGGAGCCTGGGAAACCAATGGTACATAGCATTTACGAAGAAAACGCTTCTCGCAGTCGGACTTTTTTCAGTGGAATGTATAACCGAGAACACAAGTACATCGGCCACGGAAGCGTATCAAAATTGCTGGCTGTGCCGTCTAGTGTCGAGCTGTTTTGTGTCGAGAGCATAGCTGCGGCTCGCCAGAGCAATGATATCGACAGCAGACGGTTCGCCACCAGATGGCGCAGACGGCAGTTTAGCCACGTGCTTATGTGGCCCATGTACTTTCGCTGAAAAGTGTAGAGCACTGTGAAGGAACATAGATGCATTCAGATGCAGACTTGCCAGGTGCTCAGCTGAGGGGAATATGTGTTCCAGGTTTGACACGATGATGAACGGTGTAGTTAGAAAGAAGAGGATGAGGAAGAGCACGAAGTTGATGAAGAAGGAACGAATGTACCAGGCCCACTTGCCGATGGACAGGTTTTCCCTGCAGATGTAAAGCATGTGTGAGATCAGCGTTGGTATTAGAATGTGGCGCGTGGAAATGCCGTATGCCATGACGGGAGGAAGAATTCACGAAACCACAGTAGCGTACGCCAGATAGTGAGGGTAAGAAAGCGATACGGACCGACGATTTGCTGAGCATGTTTTTCTGGCGCATTGCTTGGAACGTGAAGAAGTTAAAGAAAGACGTGTTCATGTTCCCGTCATGTTCCAGGCATTGCGCCAAAATGACGTGGTCCACAAACTTATGCACCAACTCAACCAGGAAAAAGTTCTCACAGATAGACGAGATCTCGTAGTGCACATTGAATGACATGGGCGAAGAAAGTGACGACAACAATGCACTATAGTCCTGGCTTCTTTCGAGCATGTCCGTCGTGCGCGAAAAGCTTCATTCTGTATCACGACTAATTTAGACGTGCGTCAGGTTCCCTTTCGAGCGGGGGGGCGGGGGGGTACAAAGGTTTGTTCGTCGCAGTGCCTCCCCTTCCATGATAAGTCAATGTATTGGGAAGATTCTGCGCCCTTCCCCATCTTAGGTAACTAGGGGAGGGGAGGCCACAACCTACCAGCTCTATGCGTACGCGTATGACCACCAACGCGAGCGAGTGCGCACTGAATTCCTTTCCATAGAATTATTACGTACGCGTTCCACCAAAGTCTATCGAGTCCCTTTCATATGGGGTGCGTTTACTACGTAAACTATCTATTCAACACGCACGCCTCACCAGAAAATGTCGCTGGGAGGTGGAGCAAAGACGACCTTCCAGGAGTTGGACTTGAGCTCTTTGCTCACGCTTGAGGAAGGCGTCGTGGCGTAGCACTGGCACTGCGATCGGTAGTCCTTGCAGACCCTGGACGGTGTTTACGGATACATATACAACTTTCCGCCGAATAATAAAGCGTGCTTAAAAAGACAATGGCGACAAGTAAGCTCGTGAAGGCAAGAATTGATGGGCAGGAGATCTTTTTTTATGTTCCATGGATACACAACATGAATGAATGACAAGCACCGACCCACGACATATTAATGAATCCTTCATTGTTGAAGTGTCTCCGCTGTTAGGTCCAATGTTGCGCGTGTAATCATTATGCGATTCCTTACTAGTGTTAACGTGCTTGTTCATTACGCGAGCTGCAAATAAGTCTTTTAAACAATCGTCTATGTTCAAGTCTTTCTTTTTGTGGCTGAACTTTGTATTCGTAGGCAGTGATACATAGTTACGTGTTTTGTACAGCCCTAATGCGGACTGATGCGGAGAAAAGACAGGAGCACAAGGAGGAGCCCGAATGGACAGACGCTTCGTCCGTCCATCGGTGTTCCTTTCGTGTCCATATTTTTTTGTTCATCAGTCTCCATCAAGATGTATCACCAACATTTCAATGAAGCCCTCCTAAATGTCTAAGCCGTCTGAGTACGTTTACGCGCCGCTTACATGAAGGCCCTCAAAACCTGGCGTATTTTCCATTTTCGCCTCATTTGCGCGTCTTTGCGCGTACTAGCTCAGTGTACAGCCGTGAGCAAAAGTATACGGACCAGGCGAGCACATCATGAAATCGCACTCGTCTACGTGTCATAGCGAGTCGTCTGCTGTCGGGAAAATTGCGTCTGCTGCCCTCGACAGCAGACGACTCGCCGCAAGACGGCGCAGACATCAATTTTGGTACGTGCTCGCGTGGTGCGTATACTTATGCTCCCGGGTGTAGCTTAAACGAAGCTGTCGGTTCAAGAAGTGCGCGCGTACATCATGGCCATCTCCTCGGTCTCGAAGGTGACGAACACGAAACCGACGGGCCGCTCGAGGGCGTTGGCTCGCTCCTTCTCCACCTCGCGCAGGTACTCGCTCTCCTCGCGGGAGTAGTAGTCCAAGGCGTCCACCTGCCGTCACGAAAGAGTACCAACCAAAAACGAATGCTACAGCCGTAGAGGCTGGTGTCATTACACACAGCTATGTTCCGCAAAGTTCGAGCGCATTGCATTTGACAGTGTTCATTCACGGAATATCTGTACACAATATATATATATATATATATATATATATATATATATATATATATATATATATATATATATATATATATATATATATATATATATATAAAAGGAGCTTCGGTAATCGTGAAGGTATGGGATATGGCACAACGGGAGCGTTGTCAACAAGGATAAATTTATTTGTTTCCCAACAGTCTCGGGAGGGGTCCTCTCTTCATCAGGGGATGAGTTATACTAACATGAACTTCAAAACTTCGTTGCTGCCGCGTCCCTATCGCCTTGAAAGATGTTTGCGAGAGTGAGAGAGAACTAAAAAAAAGAAAGTAAAAAAGAGGAAGAACCACTGTCAACACTGATATATATATATATATATATATATATATATATTAGGGAAAGAAGTGTGTACCTAAGGGCTCGTTTTTCCGTGTTTTATTATATTATCACAATATTATGACAAGGAATGTATAGGGGAAGTTATTAGAGCAAATGGAATGTAAATAAGAAGAAAGAAAAGACGGTGGATATATATATATATATATATATATATATATATATATATATATATATATATATATATATATATATATATATATATATATATATATATATATATATATATAGTTTGCCACAGAAGCTTCGGTAATGACATTCCGTGGTTTGCCCGACTACGAAGCCGCAGAAACACCGTGGTCCTCCTTGCTGCCAACGTTGCTTAGTAGCACGTTTATGATTTAAAGCTGGCATCTTTGTGCGAAGTTCTTTCCGAACTGCACCTGCACTAGCAGAAACGCTCGAACAGTAAACATCGAATTCCGCAAACTGCCCCAAAATTGCCAAAAACACGAGCTAGAGTGCTTATAGTTTAAGGTAATCCGTAGAATGCTCAACATTACTTTATGTTATACGGTGCAACTATTTGAAAAGTGCTGTAGCGCTGTTTTACAATGGTAGCAAAAAAAAAAAAAAATAGCAGGTGTTGTGCCCAAGTCGAGACGCTGCGGCTGACGGCTAACTGTTCTCGCAACACCCACCATCTTGCAACCGCATGCGTCTCCGAAGATCCACAGGCGGCTGAACTGGTAGGGACGCATCTTGGGCCTCTTTCCGGTAGCGTTGATATGGTTCTCGCACCACATCCGCGCTTGTGTCGATACTTCCCTGCGAAATTCGGGAGAATATACCCATCGTGTACCGAAAAATTTTAGGTGCAAACGATGAGACCCCAAAAGGTCTTTAACGTAATTTGCAGTTCGTCCCTACTTGAACTGCCTCATGATGATAATATCGCCTGATAGCACCTAAAGCACTAGTGATTGTGTTGTCATATAGGTGACAAGTTGGCCAGAAAAGAGACATAGAGAGGTATACTGAGACTGTAATAGAGTTAACGGTAGTTGATTAGACTTATGTGCGTCTGAAAGCCTTGAATAAACGGCCCAGTGATGGCAAAATGAACCATGTTCTGTATGGCGGCTGACTAATTTCCAAGTCGTATACGAGGATATCTGATATATTTCTTGGGTCGCAATGATATCGAATACCAGAGAGTCAAGCGGGTAGGCTCGATCACAAGGAAGGCTATAAGATAGCCCAGCACATAATTTTTGTCCAACGCATTGTGGCAATACACAGAAATTTATGCGGCTTCTTATTCATTCGTGTAAAATGACTGGAAGCTGAAGTCCACCTTTTTCTTTGCCGCCGGTTGTATTCTGTCGAGCTCTACCTGTTTTGTTCTGAATGCGACCACGAAATCTTTACCCGCCTAACAATATTTCACGTCGCCTCTGAGAACGGAAGCGAGACAAGCCATTTGCCCCTCATAAGGTTTTGCACGACTGTCCTGCAGACACACATTTGACCATGCAACTCTATATGCCATGTGATGACTTTCACAAATTTTGGCAACGCGTGATGTTATGATCACACAAACACACGACGATGTTTTGCGTCCCGTCGGGCTTAGCCGTGGCTGCCGAGTCGTAGTTCGCGTTTGATGATTCATCGCGGGCTTTCAGCCTATTAGGGATTATCGAACTTCGACTGATACATCATAAACATCACGTCGACAACTCCTTTGGTAGTTCTGTGATCTAGGATCAAGAAAGGTGTCACGATGCCCTTCATTACGCCACTCTAGTTCGCAATGGGATTTACACCCCTATAGATGGCGTTACCGGTACGCACGGTTGATATGCAGCCTATTGAGAGTGAAACATACCTGTTGCTGTCCAGCACCACCAGTTCCCGAATGTCGTAGGCGAACTTTATGTCCTGGATGACGCACTCCGGGTAGGCTTCCCTGCTCCGACATAGCGGGAAGTCGATGTAAAAGAAAAAAAAAGTGTTACGTTACTGAGGGAATTCTTCGGCCCGATACGTGTGACAGATTGTTATGTAGTGAAATATGAGGACGCTTCTTGAGGTTTCGAGATGCACGTGATATATATATTTTTTGAAAGTCTTCCTGGATTCGGGTCGAGTTATAAGTCACCAGAGAAAGCGAACGAGCAAACGAAAAACGATGCTTTATTGCCAACGTTACGGCCGGGGACCGGCCTTCGTCAGGGCGTACGTCTATATATATATATAAATATATATATATATATATATATATATATATATATATATATATATATATATATATATATATATATATATATATATATATATATATATATATATATGAAGAGGGAGAGGGAAAGTATGTTGTTTCTTCAATATGAGGTTATTATGTGAACATTCGAGAAAAAGAATTGTGAAATCAAAAGGACTCTAGATAAAAAAGCTGACAGAAACTGGATTAAAAGGTGAAAAGGTCTCTTTCGCGCACCCGTACACTTCGCTTAATTTTGTCGCAAAGCCTGCTGGTTTGGATATGACGCCAGGGGTTACCTGAAATGCTGCCGAAAGATATCGGCATGGCAGCTCTTGCGCGGAACGCCCACGATCATCAGGGTCCGACTGACCTGCATGTGACGAACGAAAAATGTTCAGGGTTCACAAAAAATGGCTTCCTGCACATCGAAATTCTGTATCAAACAGCTGCGATGACACTCAAAAACGATGATAAACGCGTATAATATTTTGTTACAAACAGCAAACTTCCTTATCTCGGACTGCCTTGTTTCTCGGCCCTATGTTTTTGTGCCACAATCGATAGAAACTGCATAATATCCATCCGACGCTATGCCAGGGCGTCTGTCCGTGGTGTGGTGGTAGGCGATCACTCTTCCACACCTGACGGCGATACGTACAAAAACCTGCAACTTAAGATGCAGTTTTAAACGATTTCACTAGCACAGAAAATCAGTGAATGCTTTACTGAACTTTTTGCGTGTAGTGGCCTATTGCGTAGGCTATAGCGCTCCAGCTCACTTTTTTTTTCTTTTCTCTTTCGCGCGTCCATTTCGCTTTTCACTTTCTTTCCCATAATTATTCCCCCTTTCCTTAGTGCAGGGTAGCAAACCGGATGCTCCAATTTCTGGTTAACCTCCCTGCATTTCCCGCATTTCGTTCCCTCTCTCTCTCTCTCTAAATGATTTTAGAAACTTAAAAAATTGCCCCCACCTCCCCGAAAGACATCGTGCGGGAATGCGAATGCATTTCTTGCGCCGAGGGTATGCGGTGTATGGCGTAAATTAATGATGGGACGAAAATTTGTACCGTAAGCATTTATACAGTCATCAGCTAGCGAACGGTTGAGAGTGAGGAGCGCACTTCACTCTATTTATATGTACGTACGAGTGAGTCGATGGGAGAGTGGGGCGCAGGGAGTAAAGTGAATGACGAGAGCAGGAGTGGCAGAACACTGCACCTACTCTCTCCTGCACTCTCTCCACTCACGCAGGAGCTCCATCGAGCTCCCGCGAAGCGAGCGCCTTCACACGTTAGAGCGTGCTCCTCCTCTCCACTGACTTTCCGCTACTCCAACCGCACCACCGGCTCTTGTTGCTAGGAGCGAGGGTAAGCGCGCGCTCCCACAGCTGTTGCTATGGGGAAGGGAGTGAGAGCGGAGGGATAACAGTTGCCGGCGCGCGGACACCACCGGACGCCTGACGTAGCCCGGCTATGAAATGCTTCCGCATTTAAAAAGGAGCAGTGGGAGGCTGATCTCGCCAGCTCTGACGGGCGAACGCAATACGCGCTGCTAGATCAGGTCTGCCGGTAGGTGAAAGCCAGTTGTGCCCTGGACCTAGAGCACCACCCAGGTCACTCTTGAATTATCTTGTACACTTTTGTACACTCGCCGTGATAGTGTAATCAGTGACACCTGAACAGTGTTGCACCTAACTACGGAACACTTACCCGGCTCTCTTCTGGCCTGATGTGCAGCTTGGCCGAGAAGTGACGCATGAAGAGTACGCCCAGCGGCAGAAACAGGAAACTGAGGATCACGTGCACCCACAGGCTCGACGCGCTATTGGTGGAAATCATAGAGACAACGTTTGCGTGCTTCTCCCATATTGTTGTCGTTTATGAATAAATTACTATTGTCAAGCTTTGCGTTTATGAGTTCTTCATAGAGACCATTATTCTAGTACAATTCCAAATGTAGCAGCTTATCAACGTGTGTAATCCTGCAAATAATATAGATTTGTTCATAGTTTAAGTTTTACACTTCAATATCTTGATATCGCCACAAAGGCTTCTTTCTTTCCGTGTTTCTTGAAGCCGGTCCACCACACGTGTAGACAGTGCCTCGAGGAAATCGCGTTAGAATGTCTGAGATTATTTGACATTATTCTGACATCATTTCGTAAACGTGAGTGCGCAAACACGAACAGCTGAGTTGATTTTAGAACAGACGTGGCCAATAGCGATAATGCTTGATCGTTCTACGCAGCAAATATAAATGCCACCGTACCTTCCTGCGGATCAGGTTATCAACGGCCGACGCCCTGTGTGCCGTTAAATTATTGCGCAGTGTTTCGCTGTAGTCTGGCTTTCCATTACTCGGCCACAGTTAAGTTTGGATAAATCACGTGACTATATAATTAGGGACGCCGCAGTAGAACCACCGGCTGATTTTGACCATGTATCTATAATTTCTAAACGTGCACCCAAATCTAAGTACACATGCCTCCATAGCATTTCCCCTTCACTGAAATGTGGCCTCCGAAACTAGGACTCCATCCCTAATAATCTAACTTAGTCGAGACCAGCCTAAAATATAGCCTGCAATTTTTTTTTCAGATTGAAGGAGCACTAAAGCTAACTTGTGCGAAGAAAACAAAAAGCCTGGACCAGAACCACATCCCTTCTACCATTGCCACGACTCCTTCACAGTAGCAGTGAACATTATTGATGCGCTTTTAAAAGGGAACGGCTCGGCAGCATAAGTGGTGAACTCGGTGGCTTAATTCCGAATAATGGTCTCCAGGACTGCGCAAGCCGCAAAATAGTCAATTTTCATATCCTGAATCAGCTGTCGTAGGCGTTCTCGAAAGATGCTGCCCGATGCAGCTTTGCTACTTTTTCGTCCTGTGCAGCCTCCGGCTGTTTTTCTGCTCCTTCTCACCGATTAGGAATCGGAATTGCCAGGCGTACATGAAAACACTACCATAGAAAGACGTTGCTGTGACAAGGTCAAGTCATCTAGGCAAAATGACGACTTGAGCGCACATTCGCATTTCAAGCTTCTACTTTACTTTGGATAATCCTACCTCGTTTTGGTACGACCATTATTCTCGTATTTGCATATAATGTAAGTTAAAAAAAAACCGAGAAAATACTTACTTTGGATCCATGTTGTTGAGAGTAGTATGAACAAATTTCCTCGCGTCTCCTTCTGCAAAGAAGCGAAATAACATACTCTTGTGATACCCGTGGGCCACCCCACATTCGCAACGAATGCAGAAATGCAAATGAAATGAATGACTCTTAACGTGAACTGGTTTGAAGTATCGTTTAGAAAGAGACGAGGAGAAACGAGAATTCAATATATGGACGCAAAGATATGCTTGAGCTCATTCATTATGGCAGCTTTAGCCCCTCTTTGTTTATGCGCTGTCCTAAAAGCAATTTCCCGACAAACTTGCAAGCCCTAAATGCTGCCTTCCTCAGTATGTCAGCATAAGCGAGTGCATAGCTCCCTATCAGGAGAGGAGAAGCGAAGGTTACTAAGTCTATGTGAGGGGCACATTTTGCACTCCTCTTAAAGAACTCTGCCCCGCCGCGGTGACCTAGTGGCTAAGGTACTTGGCTGCTGATCCGCAAGTCGCGGGTTCGAATCCCGGCTGCGGCGACTGCCTTTCCGATGGAGGCGGAAATGTTGTAGGCCCATGTGCTCATATTTGGGTGCACGTTAAAGAACCCCAGGTGGTCGAAATTTCCGGCGCCCTCCACTACGGCGTCTCTCATAATCATATGGTGGTTTTGGGACGTTGAACCCCACAAATCAATCAATCAATCAATCATCTTAAAGAACTATAGGCCCCCCGATCTCGCACGTGCTTAAGCTTCTCACAACAGCCGAACTCTCTTTCCCGGATTTTCGAGGACAAAAGTAGAAACAGCACAGAGAATGTAACATAAATCAATCAATCAATCAATCAATCAATCAATCAATCAATCAATCAATCAATCAATCAATCAATCAATCAATCAATGCTTCTTCGTGTTCGCTCTCCATTCATCAGTGTTTTTTCTCTCGCTGTTGTAATTTTTCAACAATCAAACAATCATTCAATCAACGGAGTCTTTTTCACTTTGTACGCAAGAATTCGTGATGACGTGTTAGAACAGCGAATTTTTACTCTGCTTCACGAGCCTCGCCATACATGCATGTGAGTGGTGGGCACAAAGCAGAAAACAAGCACTGGTCATAAAGTTTGTACCAGTCGCTGTCCATTTACTGAAAAATACAATTGAGAAAGGGCATATATTGATACCGGCAAAACAGTACTGTATGTGGCTGTTGTGCTATAAGACATACTGATTCAATATATTAGGCCCCGAAAACATGCGATTACGGTAGCACAGATTGCTGAACAATGGTCTTGAGAATCGTAGACGAGGACAATGTTTAGGCAGGCATAAAATGAGGTATTCAAGAACTTCGGAACAATAACACTTAACACATAAAAACCATAATTGTAAAATTCGGTGATGCGAAACTATACTGTGTACAACAATAGAAATCAGCCGTCAGTATTGACTGAAACCTGCTTGGCCCAGAACCTAGCACTAAAACAATCACGGCAATAGTCCAACTTATTTTAAATATGGAACAGACTTGGCACACCTTCACGTAACTTGGGAGGTGGCCCCCCTCCGCCTTCCTCTTCCCGGTTTGTATGCACACCAATGACTACTGCTCCGATAAATTACCCCCTGCTCACCTATGTCGCCGAACACATGTATGGGCAGGATGAGGCCGACGCAGAGGAGGCACACGATGAGTACGAACACGATGATGTGCCGCTGAAAGGTCAGGTACTGCACGGCGTCCGGTCCGTTCTTCTTGAGGATGTGTCTATCCCTGCATTTTGCACGCAAGTGGATACCAAAACCTTTACATACACATGGCGAGGAAGAACTCGGAGCACAGCGAAAAAGCAGATACGCAGTGTTCAGATATACACAGTTTAATTAGCGACAATTTGCTTTCAACAAACAGTGCACTGGAAGAAAACGCCCACAGTCGTGTTATGCTCGTGCGCTGTTTGCTGAAGACGGATTACCTACTAGCCCACTCTCAAAATTGGCTTCGATAATGTGTGTCCCATATACTACACACAATATCATGTACCACTTCCCGGATATGAAAACATATGTGTCGTTGAAAAAGTTGGATGTATTCAGTCTTTTTTCTTTCTAGTAGAAATGGTAAGTTGTACTCTACAGCGAATAAGACGAACAAGAACCTATCAAAGTAATATACGTCGTGAAGAACTGGACTGCGCTGTACAATGAAGGCTTTACCACTTGTGAACAGTACTGCGTGAAGCACAGGAGAAGGTAAACGTTGCACTTCCACTTGAGGGACAGCGGCAGTGTACCAGTCACGATTTGTGCAAGATTGAGCATATAGTAATGTTCAATTATGCAGTTATACATGTGTGTACAAACTCGTTAGCTTTTATGTAACAACTAATGCAAATTGGTGTACATGTACTCACTTGATCAGGAAAATCGACCACACCCAGCTGAGCAAACCCTGAAATGCAAGATGGTATATAGTGTTTAATAAAGATCTAAATTGTACAATAAATAGAACAGAGAAGTATTTTAGCAATAAAATTTCATTTCGAAGAATCGGTAATTATGTTTGCAGAAGCAAAGTTCGCTCGACATTCATAACTGGCGTCGCTAGTGTCTGTAGTATTCGGAATATTATGCAAAATAGACTTTTACAGGCAGCATTGCGAGGTGTGCCATTGTGTGTTGTTCTTTTACGCCAAATTAGTACATAGTGGACCATAATAATAATTGAAATATTATGAGCAGTGGGCCTTGTATCTTTACTTTAGAAAGAAAGTAACTAACAATGGTGGTTTCGAGACATTAAACTTCATATATCAATTACAACGAAAGTAAATTAGCATTACTGTGGATTGTATCAGTTAGTACCTCCAGAGCAGGCGAAGCATATCGAAGCCTCTGCAGAACACCCATAACTAGTAGCACCCTTGAAGGCCACAAGTCCGTTTGTGGGAGCGTCAGCTCCAGCACACAGTCTGTTCATAAATTTTTATTCACAAGCTTCCATCTTTCCATCACTCAAATATTTCTATAGTTTATTAAGACAAGAAAGTGAAATCATAAATTCTTTTCTACTGATGAATTATTCTTTCATACCATGACTGTCAGTAAGAGTTTTAAATATTGGTCTGTTATTACAAGAAAAATGGTCAAAATTTCATTCACGAATTTTGGGCCAGAACTGCATTACCTGAGTCAGCGGAACTTCATTTTATTTGTATTTTTTTCTCGAATTTTGGCCATATTGGCTGAACAATGAATTCCTGAAGCTTTATATTGGAATTCTCTTGCTTGATTACAAACGCAGATGAATTAAAATTTGACCGTGACCTGATATGTGACCATGACAGAGGCCGCCGAAATTTGATATGTTTAGTTGGTGCGAGAACTTCGAAGTACTCGTCAATTATATTTTATCTTCCCGTGTTTCCAGGTTTACCGGATGTTTACTCGTGCTAAAGGCAAATAATATTTTACGTTAGAAATAGAGGTTAATGTTCGGAAACGCCTGAAAACGTAAATTTTGCACGCAGGAGTGCTTATAGCAACAAAAAATGCTGAGGTGACATGATTCGCGAATTTATGGTAGAAATTTCGGACACCAAACGACAAATGACATAGAAGGATTTCAGTACAAATATTCGACATCAGAAGGCCCTTGTTGGAGGTGGGAGGCTTGAATCACGCTTACGGTATGCAGGCCACTAAAATGTGGTTGCTTGCAAAGAAATTAGGTATAGCATTGGCATGAAATAAGCACCACGAAATTTCGGGGACGCTACCTCAACCATCCATGTCGACTTAATATTTTCCTTCAGCGTTCCTTCAGCAGTGATGTGATTATTGCGAGAGGGTGCTTTATGAATTCGCGTGAAATTGTTCGCCTTCCCAGAAACACTTTACTGAATAACATTATGTATCGCCATTTGACGCGCGTCGCTTGGTCAATTGATAGCACTTACGTCCTGCACACGCGAGACGCCTGCTTGTGATCAAACTGCCTAACACGATAAGTTGGTGGACACTTACGGTTTCGTGTCGGATGATCGTCTCCAGAGACTCGAGGCTCTCATCATCCTGCTGGTCGCTTCTGTTTCCGTATATAAGCTGAGACCACCTTGGAGGAAAGAATAGGAAAATAAAAGAAAGGGAACGTCAAGATTCGTAACGCGAAAGAGTTTCAACATGATGTTTAGCTAGACGGGTCGGTATCTGCTTAAAAGAGAACCGGAGCGCAAAATAAGGAAGATCCCTTCCCGTACCTGTCTGTCTTTTAGCTCACCCTTCTGCTCCCCAAGGAACAGTTTCAGCTTTGTTGTTGCGTTTGAGTATTCGTGAGTCGCTACTCACTGCGAGTGAATTGTGGCACTATGGTGACAACATGAGTGCATGAAAGCCAGCGAGCTCAATCAACTGAAACTTTCTATTCATTAACGATTATCAGAGTGGGGTACATTTTTATATAGAAGCGGTTTTTCCTTATCAAAGGCGGATGAATGAGACTATCCATTAATATGCGGGTACTCCACACTGATGTCATGAACGGAATGACCTGTCCCTTACGAAAATGCCATATATGGCACTTATAGAATTTATATGCGGCCGTATATGGGGTTTTATGTCTGTGTATGTGACCACCATTTGCCATATATGGATTATAAGATGCCGCATATGGTGTATGTGGCCCATATATGCACGTGACTTCGTGCAGAACTATTCCATAATTCGCTTGGGCAATAAGCAATGGGGTCCCGGAATAGAGACTCCACCTAGTCTGTAGGGGCCTCTACAGAGGTCCTACACCTCTCTTTTGTAAATAAATGTTTTTCACCACCACCACCAATAAGCAGCTGAGCTTGGGTCGTCTTAGTGAAGCCTCCATTGCGCTCTTAAGTTGTAACCCACTATAGACGTTTACTGTGACTTCCGGAACACCGGAGTATAATTCTGTGATATTCAATCACAAGTTAATCATCTAGTTCTTTTTAAGATTACTAATTTGTACATGCTGAAGTTGAGTTAGTGGGCGATAATAAAAACACTTAATCACGAAACTAGCAGGTACATAGCAATGAAGCCTCAATATAAGGGTGTTGTGATACGTATATATAAGTGAAACGGCACATCTTACTTCTGGTCATCCTTGTGTAGTAAGGCCAGCCTGCTGTAGTTCTTCGCAGTTCGGTTCAGTACGCTGTACAGCGTGATGAGGCCCTGAGAAAAAAGCATAAATGAAAGATGTATGCAGCCACACCCAACTTAAAATCTGTAGTAAATGTGAATGAGCGCTTCGACTGCGCTGCAATGAAGCTCGCGTTCACAATATTGTTTTGCCTGCGTTACGCCAAGTGACATAAGGCGACGGGTGATACATGACAGCATACGAGGGACCAGACAGCATGTGATCACTGCACCTTCTTATGATTCGTCACTGGCAACCTTCGAGCATCTAGACACTGGTGGAAGAGAGAGAGAAATAACGTTCATTGCACCCGTCTAGAATGACGGGGTAGGAGACTGGTGGAAGAGGCATCAGTGTGTGAGAGGAATGCCGCATACTGTTCAGCGCGCCATCTTGTCTATGGACGCCATTAACTAGATATCCAAAGACAAAACATCACTGCCAAAACGAATACAAGATTGATTAAAAGCATCTCAAGCTGAAGTTTTCTACATTAGGAAAGAAGCCAACGTCCATAGATATTGTGATAAGGGGAAAGAACCGGAAAATAGTAGCAAAGTGAGATATGTGATAAGATGGCTGACTGTGATGATGTGATATCTTTTGGGGCATTAATGCACATGAAACGGGTGTGATGTTTTATTGTTAGACTATCTTGTCATGTAGTCAAGAAGGCACTCTAAAAAAGCCGCTCGAATCATCCCACGAGGGGAACTCGACTAAATGCGTCACACTGTGGGGGTATCACGTTAATGTTGCGTAATTCGGGGTGGTTTGGGAATGCCTAATTGTTATTTCGCCTTTGTTATTCTTATTTATTGAGTAACGCCCACATTAACAAACGCTCCTCAACTTGAAATTGACTTTAAACCATGTTTGAAACGCGTCTATGCGTTTGTGCTGCCTTGACACCGCCGAAAAACCCTCATGCACACCCCTCATGTGTGCCAACCCCTCATGTAATGTCCCTTCTGTTAGTGACCCTTGAGGAAAATAAAATATAAGAGAGAGAGAGAAGTAAACGTTTATTTTGAAACAGTGTTCCGAGCAATGCCCGATGTCACCCTGAGGTGGGAGGGCTCCTTAGTCCAGGAACCCTCTGGCTTCTACTGCCCTCTTGGCCCTGGCGACGAGTTGTTGTTGCTCTTCCAGGTCCTCGAGGGCGAGCTTCGCCTCCCACGTTTCGGTTAGGTCTTCGTTCGTCCGTCCTGCTTCGTTATCAGTCGTGTGTTGTTGCAGATTATGTCTGGTAATACACTGGCATGCAAGAAGCAAGTGCGCCAGGGTGTCCGGTACGTTGCAAAGCGGACACATAGAGCTATATCTCGTTGGGTAGAGACGGTGCATTAGGGCCCCATGTGTGTATGTGCTGCTTTGCAGGCGTCTCAGTATAACGCTTTCCTCTTTTGTAAGTTTTGGGTGTGGTGGAGGGTATACTCCTCGCTCCAGCCTGTAATGCTGGAGTAACGACGAGTGGGTGTCTTGAACAACTTCCGTCTCTTCACCGACGAATCGAATGTCCTGTGGGCAGGGGGCAGCCCGGCTGACGTGCTCGCGGGCAGCGGCGTGGGCCGCTTCGTTTCCCTGCAGACCCTCGTGTCCTGGCACCTATAATACACAAGTGTATGGGAGTGGAGTGCTTCGCCGTTTCAAAATATTGATGGCATTGGCTGAGATACGGCCCTTAGCAAAAAAATAAAATATAAAAAGTGAAAAAAAAACAGAACGTTCGAAACGCATTTGTGCTGTATCGAAGTCGGTGGCAAGTCAAGTTGAAGTCAAGAAGAAGCGTTGCCTTAAACGAGTGGTGGGACGCTGATGCCGTGTTGTGCCCACGGTTGTAAGATACAAACACTGGTTGGGCCCTAGGTGGTACAGTTGCTTCCATCGCATCTACTCGAGTCATGTAAAAGCGTCAAGTCAAGCGAACGCCAAGTGATGACGCCCTCGACTGAATTCCAAACGCGTGATTCATTGCCTACATATACGGGGTAGCCACTGAACGGTTGTGCAGCGCGACGAATCGGTTTTTACATCCATGCGCTACCTTCGTCGGTTTTGGGATGCGAGAGAGGGGGAGAGAGAGAGGGGGGGGGGGCAACGGTTTGCACGAGACGCGAGCATGCGGCACGAGACGAGAAGATGCGCAGTCGGCGTGTCATCGACAGCGCCAACACCGTATTCGCGAGTAGGGACTACGATAAAATGCTCCGCATTTAAAAGAACACCGCAGTTGAGCAGTGCATATGGTGGCAGGCTGCCGATCCGAAGCTCGCGTGTTCATTTCACGGCCGCATTCCGATTGAGGTGATATGCTAAAGGCCCTGTGCTGGGCCAGTTCTGGAAACACTAGATAGTCGACATCTCTGGAACCCCCCTCCCCAACTACGATGCACCTGATAATCATGCCGTCGTTTCGGTCTGTAAAACTCAAGGTATTATCATTACCATTCGGCAATAAAAAGGCAGACAATCACCTGAAAGAATGCACCATGGCCGAAAAGTAGTTACAAAACTTACGTGCGCGTGCTTAGGTATGGTAGTGCCACCTGTCAAAAACACGTGCGCGTCTACGGGAAGACGACTATTTAGATATTTTTTTTTATCATTTCTTCCTTATGCAAGATAGTCAAAGCCTTGAAGGCTACCCCACGCACGTGCTCCGGCTACCAGTGATACGCTAACCCCCGTATTCTAGAACGTCCCTTCACTCAACGCTTCACCTTTTTTGAGAAAGCCGATGGAAGCGCCGTCTCTAGGCACGGCAAGTCACTGCATATCAGGGATAACCTGCTGTGATTCTTGACTAGCGCAGCGCCATTTTCAGCCGAGCGGTGGCGCAGTACTCAACTCTGTCAAGTGAAGGGTGGAAGTCGAGTCGAGGAGCGTTTGTGAATACGGGGGTAAGCCTCAACCACTCCTGTATTATATCAAACTCCGAAGTCATTGCATTTTGGCGTGCAGTTACAATCTCGAAACTGAAATCAAAGATAGGGTAGAGATGATTTCGTGAACGACCATTCCTGATGCTTTAATTGTTATTCATAGAGCGGTTTGCTGTGGCACCAGCCAATACGTGTCACATAAACACACATACCCGCACACACACATACGGCGTGAACACAGGCAATTTCTTGAGTGTATTTTGAAGGTAGCCTGACTGAAGTTCCGTAATCTTTGTTAGCCGACGATGAGCGAAGCTGGTTACAATCTTCTCGATGTGATCAACATTTAGAATAACAGGGTACTTTATGCAGGATCCCGCGGGGCTTGGAAAAAGTGACTGCCCACATCCCTTTCGTTACCACTCGCGCAATTTGAAATGACATTGCAAAATGAAAACTGCTTCCCAAGCGATTATCACTCGCAAACAATACCGCTTGTAAGCAAGTGAGCACGAATAAATTCGCTATGCCTCACGAGTACATAATTACCCGTGTCTCAGCTCAGGCACCGTTGATTCAAGTTTTCAAGTCTGACTGTAGCGCCAGAATACATATCATAGCAGATAAAAGAAGAAACCTTGAGACGCCATCGGTGTAAATGGAACGCGACGCGAGCGTCTCGCGCCCTGCATCTGTCAGCGGATTGTGGACGGGATACATGGGGGACGCGAGCACGCGTCTCCTTTCTTCGTGCCCCTAACGGCGAATGTCAGAAATTTTGAGACGCGGCAGTGTGTGCAACGCAACTCCCTCTGGTCAGTGCGTGGTGTCTATGCCAGGCGAAAGAAAAGTGAAATAGCATAGCCTCAAGTTCACAATGCAAAATGCACTGAAGTGACGTCACTAATCTGATCGCCAATCGTGCTGGTGCTGAAACAAGGTGACTTGCCTGACGGAACCGAAAGCTATCTATTGACCGCCGCCAGCGCTCCATTCGACACGTGCAGCAAGTGACTGCGACATAGATGAGTGACATTGGAGAGCACTGCTGGTAAACCAAGTAGTTCGCCCGATCCCCTCTGCTCCGACCGAAATGTCCGACAAGGATCTGGAAGAGCTGTGCTGCGTGCTGAACTTGATGTCGCAGACGGCGGTCGCTCGTCTCAACGAAACGGACCTGTGGTGGCTACCGGATCTGGGAGGCGTCTCGAAGAGACAGGCCATCAACTCGATTCGATACGCGCTGCAGGCCTTTGACTCTCAAGACGCCCGCGTCTTCTGCATCGCCTGGCTCTACTGCTACCTCTCGCTGCGTCGAGCGTTGCCTTCAAGGGACACTTGGCGTTCCTACAAGGCCGATGCCACGGGCACCACCTGGACCGGCAGGTTCGTCCTCCACGACCTCCTGGCGAACGCTCTGCGACGTCAGGGATGCCACGCCGTCAGCGCGAAGATCGAGAAGCTCGGTAGGACCTTCGCCTGCGTCATGGCCGCGGATCCGAAACGCGTGCCCTATCAGCACGACGTCATCTTCTTGTGCGTTATACCGCACCGTCCACAAATCTTCCTCCGCGTCGATCGCAACGAGGCGAGCGTCGTTGACGTACTGAGATCGGTGCTGCGAGGGGGTTACACCCGGATTCTCGGAGATCATGTGGGCCAGCTGCGCTTCGCATTTGACCATGAAGTCGACACCCGAACCCGCAGGAATAGTGCGGTCAGCGTCGAACACGAGTTGCGCCATATCTCGAAGTTGCCTTACTGCACAGACGACAGAGTCAAACCTCGCCGAAGTTGCGGTAAGCGTCAGTTTTCTTATTGTACTTTGTTTCTTACACCAGGTGCAAGTATTTGGAGGCTGAAATTCTATTTTGGGAAGCTTCAGTCGAGACTTCTTGCACTAAATGCAATGAATATACTATCGATAACACGATTCCATTTCTTCTTGTGGCTGCGTGTGAAGTTAATGCCTTTTGTGACTCAGATATAGAAGACCTTGTTATACGGTTAGCAATACGTTGTTCTGGGCCATCTAGCATCCCCTACTTTTCAGCTTTTTGGTGTTTCATTTGCAGCAGGCGCTTCATGCTCGGGCTTGCGCGTATATCTCGGCGTATAACGAAGAAATGCAAATACAAAACCTTAACACGCATGCGTACCAGTGGGATATGAAATTCCTTAGGCTAATATATATGTATGTCATGAATTGTCTTTGAGACGTTAGAGCTTGTGAGCGCCTACCTGACTTCCTTCTCGTGTCCATTTTTTTTTTGCTTTGTACCACTCAAGATGTTTACACAGAGTTGAAACATGCTATCAGGCGCAATATGCCATATTACCTAAATCTAGAACTGTCATTTAAAAGCTTATGTTCGCTGTATATAAAGATATCTTAAGAGGAATTGCCGGTAGGCGCGTCTAATGGAATCTGGTAAATGATGATGCCTCTAAATACACCTTGATCTTGATTTATATAACAGCGGCGAAGAAGAGCAACGGGAAAGTTCTAGCTACAGTAAATATCCCGGTTATGCCAAAACCTAAAGCCTCCAGCTCCTCTACCCAAGAGCTCACCCTTGTTGTGGCCGTGAACGTTGTCAAGAAAAGCCACAACGAGTCAGGTAAATATTTTATTAAGGCGAAAGCCTTAGTAGAGTGTACTAGAAGTGTTTTGAGTAGGCCCAACCGCAGGTTCAGCGCTTGCATTGGGGTGAGGCTTGCCGGGTGGAAAATAGTATGGTGCCGTTATGATCGAAGTGGATCGAGTTGTCATTTGGGGTGTGAAGCACGCACTCCACTCCAGGAGTTCTTGTGGAATGCGGACCACGCATGTGAGAGATAAAGCGTTCAGTCCGGGACGCCGATGAGCGTCCCGGGCGGCTCACTCGCGTGTACCGCGTTCCTCGATATGTAGGGCAACGCCTCCTAGAAAAAAACTATGCCTGGAACGTTGCTCTTTTCAATTGGGAGCCTCCTGCCAGCACGCCATCTCGGAGGCCGTGCCTGCTGCCTTGTGTTGCGACCGGCCGCCGCGTGGGACCGCTCGCCTCTGTACCGCTCACTAACGTGACAGAACCGGTACGGTAATGTCACGTGACATGACGGCTGCTTTGAGAAAACTGTGAGAGCGTTGCTGTGTTCGCAGGGGGCGGCCATCAGAGGCGCTCGCCTTCGTACCTAAAGAGGAGGGTAAAAACAGAAGGTTGGGTAGCACGTTCGTGGCTCACGTTCCAGGCATAATTTTTTTCGTATGTGTTGTGTAGGGTGGGGTGCGAGGGCCAGTCCCTCTCGATTACAGCGTTGCTGTTCACGTCCTGTGCCTCACATGTGTTACCACGCCAGATAGTCCGTTTTTGGGCGATTTAGGTTTCGGTTCAGCAAGCGCAACCAACGCGTACTTTTTCGCATGACCATTATACAATTAATCTTACATTTATTCAGGAGGAAGAAAATAAAATGTTCATTTTTAAAGTGAAAGAACACAAAACTTCTTTGAAGCGTTGAGGTTTATTTGAGAAAGAAAAAAAAGGTACGGTGGAGCATGTACTGGGCGATTGGAAGAACGCAAAAAAATTTCCTGAATTTCAGTGCATACTTGATCGGCGTCATTCTTCTTCTTTTAGAAACGCAAGAACTTTCTCGAGACGCTCACGTTATTTCCTTGGGCGACGCGAAGGCAACTATGAGAAGCAGAAATCTCGGCACCGATCGGTCATGTGCGAGCGCCTCACGTTCGTTAATCCGAGTGGGTGAAATGTAATCTTTACTTCGTCCAAGAACGCTGCTTGCCCACAGTCATCAGGGTAAAGCGTCTGTTACCCAGGCAAAGCGCCAGTAACGATTGCTTCCGCAAACGCCGACGGGAGCGGTGTTATAGTACGCGATCATAATCAGCGTTGTCTTATCAAAGATATTTGGCAGCTGAAGCATCGACCACGTATGCGACACAATTTGGGAAAAGGTTCATTGGTTTTACGTGCAGTTTCCAACCGCACTTTTTCGTTCATGGAGCTAGTGTTGCTGAAGACTGGCAGGTCACCGGTGTCTCTTTATTAGCGGCTATACCGATTACCACCTTAACTGATGATATCACGTCGCGCACAAATTCTCGGTGATGGCACGTGCGGGAAACAAAATATTTCACAACGCACCACTGTCTTCGCTTCTCCCTGCTCGATGAACTCGGATCACCTAATGAACACCCTCTCATGCTCGCTCACAAGTTCTGTTGTGAACTTGCTGCAACTGAGCGACGCCATCGTTGTTTATTGGGGCAGGGAAAAAGTGAAATAACTGACCTTCCTTAGTAAAGATCAGTAAAGATCCTTAGTAAAGATCAGTGGGTAAAAGAGCACCAGAAAACAAGAAACAGAAAAGAACGAAAAACCTGTACGGTTAATGCTTTCTAATGATAAAACTAACAATGTTGAACCTAATGTCTAAATCTTTTCTTTTTATACTTTCCATTAAGCTACGCAGTATACAAAAAAGTTAGCGTTCGTGCACTACATGCAGAATCGTGGTGCGTTTCTGAGGGATGTCTTAAGCTGGGTACGATGAAGGACCTTGATATAACCACAGTTATCGGCCTTTTGGCTAAGATCGAAGTGTTCAGAGTTATCAAAGTAAAAAAGGGTGTGTGTGTGCGTCGTGGCCTTGACTCTGCTGCCACAGAAAGTTGTCGCCGAGTATGTAGCCCTAAATGCCGCATCAAGCGCGACAATCGCCTCCGGCGCTCCGCGTTGGTGGAAACACAAGGCAGATTCAGACAGACATCAACCCGGCGGCAATGTAAGCAAAGCTAGTGACGAGTTTGTGTGGGCCGGTTGTTGGCAAGCACCAAGCGCTTGCGCTACTTGTGATTTCATATTTCTAGCCTGCGGCTTTGCGTGTGCTGGCTCTTAGCGTGGCACCCGCCCGCGCACACTCTTGCGCGCGCCACCACGTCATAGTTTTGCGTGGTCACGTGACGAAGTGGGCTTACCTGTCTACCGGAATCACTCCTGACTGGCTAGGTTCTCTCTTAAACTGAAACTCAGACTGGGCGCTGTGAAAACGTCCCTAAATAAATAGCCACGACGCAGTCGCGTAAACGAGGTTATGATTATGTGATGAGCTACCTGTTGAAAAAAAAGATGAAGAAAAAACCAAAGTGCCGTACTTTTGTCTAAGTGCTCTTTTACCTTTCTCGACACATTCTTCTGAATTAATCTCTCCTGTTAGAATAATTTTAAAAAAAGCTCAAGTTCCCGCTCGCTTCGACGTCCTAAGGTTTCAATAATCGTGCACTTCTATTGCATTTCTTTCACCTAGGAACCCTCAAGGATGGCAAAAAGTAAAGGACGACGGATTTAAGGACACCTCAAGTGCAAGGACTGCCACAAGATCTCCAGCAAGGGTTTAAGCCACAATATTAAATGCGAACTATGAAGCCAATGACAACTCCTTTGTTCGTCCAAGTCGCGCAAGCCACTGGCTCTGTTGTCGTGCGTTTCTGAGGGATGTCTTAAGCTATCCAGGAGGCCATCCTGGAGTGGGCTGAGAGGGTAGAGGAGGACTACTTCAAGTAGTTCATCCCCACCACACCCTTTCCTGTTGCCCCCTTCCCTTTAACAAGGGATAAATAAAGTTGTTCATTCATTCATTCTTAAGCTCGGTACGATGAAGGACCTTAATATAACCATACCTCGAGATTTCGACGATGCACGTGAGATCCAAGATTTTAGCCTTATTATACCCAATACCATTTGAGATTTGCCGGAGTATTTCGTTACGACTGTCAATATTAAAATACTTGCATGCACTTTAACGTGCCTGAAGCCACTCCTTCGAAGAACACAACGCGCTGTGCTGTGCTTTGTGCCTGTCTGTCGCAGTAACGGTACCAACTCGCAACGGTACCAACCCGCAACGGTACCAACCAGCAACATTCGGGTAAGCAGCCGTGCTCGGCTACTGACCCGAGGGTGGCGGGTTGAAACCCCGGCCATGGTGGTCACTTTATGAAGCAGGCAAAATTCCAGAGGCCCATGTACTGGGCAATGTGCAGTGCAACTTATGAGTAGTTTTAACCGCAAAATCATAGATATAATCACTGCATTTAGTGTGTGGTGGCGACCGCATATTTGTACACTGATTATGAGACCAGAATACCCCCTCTGCTCAGCAGTACCCTTATTTGGGCGAGTTGTGTTTGTGTCCTTGTCCGTTTCACACCGTTTTCTCCCAACTACCACTCTGCCACCTTTAATATTGCCACGTTCCATTTCCTCAAGTTTTGTCGTCACCCCGTTACACTACCTTCAGCGCAAACTGCCCCTACGATGTTCGAGAAGCTTCGAGGCTTTAGTAGATCGTTTTGTTAAGATTACGCCCACTTTGAGAACGTCACATATTATTCGGGAACCTACGTCACCGCTAGTGATTATGCTAGAATATTCGATGGCAAGGGTATAAATGCCGACACGCTTCGCCGCTTGTCAGTTGATTGACGGCCGACGCTCTGCCCGGCGCTTTCAGTGCCAGTGCCTAGCTGTAATCTTACTTTTCATTTGTTGGCCACAAGTTTGGCCCGAATAAACAGTTTCATCTTCGATCTGTAGTCGACTTCCTTCGGCCACGTCACGACTCCGTGACAATGTTGTAGCAGGCTTCGTGACTGACTAGGGTGGTCCTTGTCGCCACGATGCAGTCTGAACAGGCTAACGATGTACTGTTAGAGGAAGCAGGCGCACTATTTACGTGGACACAGCCGTCACAGGTACAAATGGTCCACAAACATTCACTATATTCACGCTTGCAACCATTGGTGCTAAGCCCAGCCGATTAGACACTTGGCTTTTGCACGTGATGTCATGTTTTCAAAGTGCACTTTTAACGATGCCATTTATACCAGTTTATTGGATATAACAATAAATAAACGACAGAGGCCACGTTTGTATGCTTTACATGGCAAAATGAACCACTTATTACGATGCTCCAATATCGTGATATTGGATATAGCGATTGAATCTGGCTACAGCGCGCACCCAAAATGGCTTTCGGCGCAGACCACGTCCCCGAGTAGCAGAACTGTTCGAGATAGGTGGACTTCGTTAGCCAAGGCCGTAAGAAGAAAGCAGGTGAGAGGGAAACGATACCAGAGGAGTCCTGAGAAGTGCCCGACGATGAAGGGGTGCCCGAGTTGTGGTCGGCGCTTAACGTAGATTTATTGGATCTGGATGTCTTTCTTCAAGCACACTGTTTTGTGGAAATGTCCAAGTGCCCCAGTCTAAGGGCAGACTTAAGAGAAAAAATAAAGTCCCTCAGGGATGAAAAGATCATTGCGCGTATACATGCTGCGGACTTCGACGACTCCGAAGACGTGGCCCGCCGAGGTACCGTCATCGAAGGAGGCCGAACGGATGATACAGTGCTCCCAGACACTATCTTGTCGCGAATGACCTCCCACTCAGCTACTTGGAGCATAACTAGATGTCCCCGAAATAAATGCGAGCGAGCTTTGCGTGAAGCAGTCAAAGTTGACAAACTATGGGTTTTCTGCATTTACAAGCAAAATAACAGTACCAAGTACATTGCGGTACTACGTCACTTACATGCAAAAAAATTGTTTTGCTGCTGCTTTGTCTTCACCCTTTATCTACCCATTTATTACAAATATCGTTTACAACAATGGAATTTTTTTGGCAACCAAAAAAAATAATTTATCGCTACTGACTGCGTGTTTGCCCACCTATTGCGGCCAACTTGTTGACCACCCTATTGCGGCCAACTCCGGAGAGCAGCAGCTCCACCACTTCTGCTGTTTTTACACAGAGGGTTACTTTACGGTATTCTGTAACTCGCACTTGTTAGCTACATATTATGGGCCCCTCCCCTCTTTTTTGACATCATCATCTGTGTTCATACGGTCGTCTTACAAGAATGGGCTTCTGGATAGGTAACTATTCTTTCCCGCATTCCAGCATGTGTTAAAAAGTTGTAATAGAATAAAAGCTGTGAGAAAAGTTAACCATGTACAAACGAGAATACTAGAGAACTAGAAACTAGAACAGCTGTAAAAGCAGGTGTTAACAGTGTTTGAAAATTGTACCGGGCGCCAATGCCTACTACCCCCTGCTCCCCTACTCATCCAGCATAATATGGTGAAAGCTTCAAAGTTGCACGATTATAAACTCTCCCTTTATATGCATAAAAACAATCTTCCAAAACAGGAAAAACACTCGTGATGACTACAGCATATATAACAAGCAAACACCGGTACCCCATACACGCACTAGCTACGGTAGAGCTAGATAACAGTATTGCATACAAACTCTTTACAATTACTCAGAAACCCGTCTAAACTACGGTGCCCCTTTCAATGTGTTCAAATCATATGTGCATGATTACTTGATGAAGATGTAATTTTTTATTTTTAGATTTTCTTCGTATTATGTTATTTACTTTTGTTGACAGGGTTTACAACCGTGTAGAATTTACTGCATCTGCGGCCCTCCGTAGGCCCTCAGGTCCTGTCAAGCTGCTTGCACAGTGTTTTGCCTGGGGGACCCCAAACAATACTGCTGGAAATAAAGTGCATTCTAATTCTGAATCTATACTCGAAAATGAAGCATATGTTTGACGTTCAGGAAATACTAGGATGATTAACTCACCACCCACATAACCAGGTTGATGACGAGGTTTTCGGGAATGCCCTGGTAGCCCGGAGCGAGTGTGACGGTGAAGTTGCCCTTCTTGAAGAACTTGCACTTGATGGCCTGTCTCTCCTCGAACAGGACAAACTCGTCGCTTTGCCACGGCTTGTGGGTCATTCTCGTCGGGTCTCGTAGAGACTGCTCCGTCACCGGCTACGGTAGATGTTGTCGTATACTAGCAATTACACGAACAATACCACTTATGAAGAAGGCTACAGCCACCCCACCATACACTGCTGCTGCGGCGATTTCAACGTCTTGTAGGGCGCATGCCTCCAAGCATCTGTCTTCAAGTGCTTCAATTGATTCCATCTAATTTTAGCCTATCACTTTATAGAAAAAAAGATCGTTCATCGACACCGACTGACTTGATCGTAGGAATCGCTGTTTCTCAGTTCTAGTCACGAACTCTTAGCGGCAGTTGGCGAACCATGACGCGCAGTAGCTAAGCCACAATAAACGATGGTGCGTTATTACAGCGAAAGCTCTTACGAGATCACAAGGGCCGCATGTGCCGTAGTTCGTCTGCCACCGGCGTTCGTAACTACTATTGTGCAAATTAAGAAAATGCAACAGTGAATAAGATACGAACAAGGATCCATAGCATTCGAACCCAAGTCCCCTGCATGCCAGCCTAGTATTCTACCAATCATTCATGCCGGTGTTTGAAACTCTGTTTCAAACTGGCCCTAGGCAGGCTCGATATATATATATATATATATATATATATATATATATATATATATATATATATATATATATATATATATATATATATATATATATATATATATATATATATATAGAAATGGATCGCGTTAATATGACTGATAAAGCGTTTGAGAACAGCAAAAAAAAAACACTCAGGCGTCACACAATGCGAATTGCATAACGAGCGGGTCGTAGAATGCTCCAACCCATTACAAAAGTATCAGGCAAAATTTTTCGTGGTCGTCACCGCCGCCTAAAAAATTGCCCCAAACTCAAGTGTGAAGCGGGTACCTCGCTTCTCCTAAGAATGAGGAAGGATGGCATACTGAATGCCTCCAACCAACCAATCAACCAACCAACCAACCTGGTACGCGAAAAGTAGGATGATTAATAACGTAGTGGATACCTTTCAAGTGTGCATGTAGGATTTACCAAAAGAGTGTTTAAAAAAGGCTCTGAAAGGCCACTCTTCCAACTTTTGCAGTGAGTGTGCTGCACGTTCAGCGCAAGCCTAGAGGTTTGGTGGTTGGCTCATAATGTGCGAAACGTAATAACCTCAACATCATGAGGAGAAACAAGAGGTCAAAGAAAATGTCTGGTACAGGAGAAAAAGCAGTTAGGATGACTGCCATTTGGGCGTCTTGGTAAAGGTTCATGATGAAACAAGCGCTAAAAATACACACACTCAGAGAGGACACAGGCAAGCGCTTACTAGCAACTGAAATCTTTATTTCGAAGCGAACACTAATAAATACATCGCAAGTTGGGAATGATGTACAAGCGTGTGATGTTTTTATTAGTGTTCGCATCGAAATAAAGTTTTCAGTTGCTAGTAAGCGCTTGTCTGTGTCCTCACTGAGTGTGTGTATCTTTAGCGCTTGTTTCATCATGAGAAACAGTAGATTTTGTTTTTTCGCCTTCCGTAGCGGTATTAAGCACATTTAGCTGACCGTATTTTGCCTCCCGCTCCGCTCAGCCAGTCGGTGGTCGATCCACTGCGCATGCGCTGAACGGTCACGCGCTGAGCGTGTGAGCGGACCATCGTAGCGAGCGCGACCTACTGGTAGCGAGCGGAGGATCACGTGACGCGAGGAGAAACGACCAAAATGGCAGCCTCTTGTGCCACGAGTCCGTGCTGCTCGGGAAACACAGCGGTTGTTCGGCAAACGCGCAAGCACGCACGAGACTCCAGGACACACAAGCATCTGTGCCTCCTTCGAGAAGTCATCGCAGTCAATCCCTTCGAGAATCGAGCATTCAGTCATGTGAGGGGGGAAGGGGGGATTCGCCAAAATGATTTATAGAGCTGACACTTCGGACCGTAAAAGAGCCTCTCGAAATTTTTCTTTGGTACTTTCATCAGAGAGACTTCGCAAATCTTCGATAGTAAGTGATTTTATGTAATAGTAGTAACAGTTTAGTTTTTAAACGCAGCCAATCTTCCACCTATTGAGAAATGCTCTTTAGTTTTGATTTGCCACAAGGCCACGTGGTGAATGCGCTGCCTCAGGGCAAGGCATTTGAAACGCGTTCGGGCTGCCTTCAAGGCTTCGATGTACAGTTCAGCTCCAAGTGAAGGTGACACAAAACAAAAACGCTCATGGGTCAAACAGTAAATGATGTCATACTCTTTTAAAACAGAATTTCTTATGTTGCTGCAAAATAAGAACAATTTTTATTTTTCTCGATAACAACTTTCATGCACCAGTAACGTCACGATTGACTTCACTGAACGGACGCTTGGCCAAAACCAAAAACGCCCTTTGCGCTCCCGTAACGCTGAGCGTTTGAGCGGAACGGGGAAAGGAGCGCGAAATTGGCGAGCTGATATCGCCTATTACCTTCTGCGCCGTAGCTAAGCCCTTATGACCGCTCGGCTAATGATGACCATCCCACAAGGTGAAGATTGACATAAGTCGCTCGCAATAATCTTCACTGACACGTTTAGCTTAATGCGAATTTCCGTAACAATCTATTAGCTCTGTTCAACTCCATTCTACGGACAAATGTGCTGACATCTTACGCCTTGCTAAGCGTTATGTCCTAATGTAACCCGACAATGCCAACGTAACCCTTCAATGCGCCTACGAGAATTCGCCAGTTAACGAGGCCGGCTTTTCAACACCTCTCGCTTCTTCCCTGCTTTGCTTGAACTCTACCCAATTCTATATGGCACTTGCACTGCACGAGAGATGCACACATGCCAGCTATAGGCAGCTCATTGAATTGCTTTCCATCTTAATAGCACTCTTCGGTCAAGTTTTAGTTTTTAGTTTTATTTCCTCAAAGGCCCCCATCCGGAGGAGTTACAGAGTTACATATGGTGTGGGATTACAAGTAAAGGTTTAACAGGAATGATTCAATAAATTGTGCAGATTATCAGTGATGTGTTCTAAGAAAGTAGATGATGAGGCAATGCTTACAATGTCACGGGAAAAGCCGTTTCAGTGTTAAGCTGCTGTGAAGAATAATAAGCAGAAAACGTAGTTGTGGCGTGATAGTGGGGATGAGGGGGGCGGGGGGCGGGAAGTGGGTGATTGGTGCGAGGGAAAATGCCCGATGCAACTGCGATATACGGCGCTTGAGTGTAGAAGAATGAGATAACCTATGATAAAGACTAACAGTAGCAATGCGGCGATGATAAGACCAAGGAAGGCACATAAAAATATCAAGATTTGTCCAAGCATGACCATTGCGCCATTAAAACAGGCATAATATTACCTGTTTTGTATTGAACCCAAGAAAACGCCTCTAAGTGAGAGCGTTCAAAGTACAGAGGCTGAGAGGTGATGCTGGCTTACCTGCAGAAAAATCGCTGGCTCGAAAACGGGAGGACCACAGGGCGGGAGGCACCTTGGCGAACCGAACTCCTTCTTCTTTCTCATCCGAACGTGCCACGTGCTAAGATGAAGATGGACGATTGGGCTGAGTGGGCACAATCTTATAAAAGAAAAGAAGTGCGCAGGCGTAACAAGACAGTAAGAGGAATCCTTGTTTTATAATTTACGAATTTACATGACATAGCCACGCAGTAATGGAGAACAAAACTTTTTGTTGAATGAACTTCGTAACTGAGAACATACTTTCATTAGCAGCTTCAGATTTGGGCTTTAGCCACAAAAAGGCTTTTGAAGAAGAGGAGCATGAAATCTGTGACACATACCCACGCTGGGGGATTGGCTTTTGAGGCCGTTTGTAGTTATCTTCAGCGAAAGAAACGAACCTGACTTCTAATTCTAATTTGTGTGTTCATTATCCCTTAAGTAATCAAATATTTTTAGCAATGTCATGTTTTCTTTTATTTTTTCTTCACCTTTTATTTCATATTCAAGAAAAATTTCATGATGTCTGTTCTGAATGGGTGAAAAAGTTTTATGGCACTCTTTTTCATCTATGAACGTTGCTTTGTTCGTTATTAAGTTTAAGTCATCGAAAAGATTAGCAAAGTGTTTTTAGTAACCCTTGGCTGATCCTTCTGAGCGTGTATTAGCCATGTTACAGGCTACATCAACAACAACATCAGCAAAGAAAAAATAAAGGTACACAAGCAACAAACACTGTGCATTGATATTAACAGCGAGTGTGGACGTCCATCGCCGGTGAACTGATCGCCTGTAATACGCGTAGGCTCTTTTACATACCTTATACAACATTTCAGCGTTATCACTGGGGCTTGTGTCAGCTCGAAAAATAAAAAGATGGCGACATATCTATGTGCTTCGCTGAAAATGTCACCGAAAGACATCTCTGCCGGCCTTCTTTTGTGAATGGCGTTACATTTTCTGTGCAGCGTTAGATACACCGGGATCTTTAAAAATACGTATGCATGTGTTTTTAGTAAAGTTCCAAGCCGCTTGTGTCCAACACAATTAAACTTCCAACAGCGCTTGCGTCGTGCACTTTCTTGAGTTTTTTTTGAGCTTTTTGTGAGTTTTTGTGATGAGTATGTTCCAACTAGCCCAATTTGCTACTTTACTTGTAGTAAAAAAAAACACTGCACTCAATATTGAAGTGTTGATGTTGTGCTTCAGGTATTCGTAATATTTGCTTTTCGATCGACAATGCAGCCACCACTTGAAGGTGGGTGGGCGTTGAGCAAGTGGTTAAACTTTGGCTGGGTGACTGAATCGTTTTGTGTGACAGACGGACGTATGAATGAACAAACAGCCCCGCCGCGGTGGTCTAGTGGCTAAGGTACTCGGCTGCTGACCCGCAGGTCGCGGGTTCGAATCCCGGCTGCGGCGGCTGCATTTCCGATGGAGGCGGAAATGTTGTAGGCCCGTGTGCTCAGATTTGGGTGCACGTTTGTCACACCTGTCCCGTTAATTAGGGAGGCGATCGCCGGGCTAATTCCAAAGGCCGAAGTATCAGCCCCCCGAACCGCACCACGAAAGCGTGGACAATTTAGAAGTGGTCCTTTTGGCGCGCCAGCGGACGCCGGCTGTGGCCCAAAGAACAAGTCGGAGCCGAGAGTTGATAAACAAACAAATTATATTCTCAATAATGGCAGATCGAAAACAATACACAAAAATGCACACTCCACAATAGTTGCATACAATATGTCACCAATCAAACCAATCAATCAACGTATTACACAATACAATCAGCCACACTTGAAACAACGGACACGGACAACAATACGCACTACAATGCAGTCGCATGCATTGAACAACCAAGACACTTAAAGACTAAAGAGATAGAAAACCTATTCAGTCCAAAGTTCCTGCAACCAAAGTCGAGATGATACTCTTCCGAGAATCACTCACTCAAAGTCCAGCGTTGTTGTCGTTCCGCTGTCCCCTGAAGTTTCTCTTCCAGGAAACCTCCCGTCTTCAATTGGCCACTCTTCCAATTTCAACTTCTTCGCCGGAACACGTCGGCTTCACACCCGCAGCTGTTGCCACGCGTCCTCGCTCAATAGCGGTAAACACACGCTCTTGCCTGTAGCCCGAGCCTTCACCCCTCAGGTGGAAATCCTCTTCATCTCCGGCTTCGTCCCTACGGACCAAAACCTTCGCCGACTACACGGCGGAATCCCTACGCGCTCTGGCGTTAACTTCCGTCTCCTCCTGCCTTCTCGTCTCGGCCGCTCGATTAAATACCTTCCGCGCCACCTTCCAGAAATTTCTCGTCATTTCGTCGGCGCGATACGCAACGAAGGCTGGGGAGAGGTGCGAGACGGTTCGACTGCCCTCCCCGGAGGATGATTCAACTCGGTTAGACCACGCCCCGTTCGTTCTAGAAAAATCGCGGGCTTGCTGGGCCGCCGATGCGGGGTGAGGAGGTTCGTCTGCGAAGCCATGCTTCTGCGGGGAGAGCGCGCGCCCCGGGGAGCCTTTAGATGTTTGTTTTCTTTTTCTTTTGACCTCGCGGCGCCACTCAGCGTTTCGTCGCGACAATTTGGCGGCGCGCCCATTTTTAGCGCTCGTTCTGTGACACTGCCCCCCACTTTAAGAATATTATCTCATAATATTCAAAACCACACAAACGAGCGCGAACAGTCACCACACACTCTGAAAGACTGTAACACAAACCGTCGCTCATGACACTTCACCTTCGCAATAGATCGCTCAATACAATCTTACATTGTAGTTCAATTCCACAACACATAAAATATAGCCACAGGTACATGACTACAACACTTCATCACTCATTCCAAACAATACCAACGTACAAGGTTCTGTCTTTACAACAATTATACAACACTATACATCACATCACAGCACAAACACTTCGACACTTGTGACACAGGATAACACAACATTAACACAACATATGGCCCTCAGCACTGCCCAACACATTCTTATTCGATCTCAGCACTTATCCTGAGTACTCCGAGCAGCGCTTGCGCCCCTTTTTACGGTGCTCGCTCGATCTCTTCTTGTGTTTCCACGTTCTTTTTCGACGAGCCTTTTCCAACGACGGTATCTGAGGCAGCGTCTCAGCCATCGTTGTCACTTCCGACCCTGCTAACGGGTCATGACGTTCGACGGGTCCGGTCTGTTTATTTACCAGCTTGTTCATGTCTCTACATTTGGCCTGGCTGGCCGACTCCGTCTCCTTTACACTGTCGGTCGGTTGGGGTCGTGCCGACGTACGTCCAGCTGCCCAGCGCGTGAACTCATTCAACACGATCGTCTTCTCATTCGCTGTCTCTTGCGCCGCGGCTTCACCTTGGGCTCTAGTGAGATCCGTCACGGGATGCTCCTCCACTGTATCTTGCGGTCGCTGGGTTGGCGAGGGCTCTATCTTAGGGTCTTCTCCAAAACATTCCGGATCATTCGGTCCTCGCGCCCCGGCGATGTTTCCGATGACAAGGTCGTAAAGTGGGGTCGTCATGCATAAAGCAGTAACCTTCCCGCTAAAGTACGGGGTTTCCACCTCAATCTCTGCTTCGGGAAGCATCCGAATCGTACGGTTAATTAGGCAAACCGGTTTTGTTCTGCCTGTCAACTTACTTTCTCGTACCAAATTTCTCCGCACGATAACCGTGGAGCTACCGGTGTCTCTTAGAACCGTAATCTTCTTGCCTGCAACCTTTCCAGGCAGCGTTGGCATTCCCTTCATAACACCGGTTGGCTGTTTTGACATTACAGCACCCACAATAGGAATTTTCTCCCCATTCTTCAACTCTACGAATCCATCGGTGACGGCATTATTATCAGATTTCGGTGCCGCTTGCACACAAGATACCTGGTGAGTTTGACTCACTCCGTTCCGACAAGCGTCTGCTTTGTGCCCAGTCTGACCACACTTGAAACATTTTACTGCCGTAGGGCTCGTAAAGATCGTTCGACAGTTTTCGCGCGATGACCCACTCGGTTGCACAGAAAACATCGCGGAATGCTCTCTGGTGCACGCTTCTTTTCTTCGGGAGCGAATTTCTTCGAATCATCGGGACAATCCTTCTTGACCTTGGCCAAATTAGTTCCACCTTGCGCTTCCAAGAATTGATCAGCCAATTCAAGCATTCCTTCAAGTGACTCAGCCTTCCTCTCTTTCAAATACAGCGACAGGCTTGGGTGGCAACTAGTAAGAAATTGTTCTCTAATTAGGAGCTCTCTAAGTTCATCGTACTCCTGTGCTGTCCCTGAAAGTTCAATCCATCTGTCGAAATAATGGCAAAGTCGGGCGGCATACTGCGTAGCCGTCTCCCCATCAGCTGGCTTTCCTGTCCGAAATCTGTCCCGGAAACCTTCTACCGTAAATCTAAATCGCTTCAACAAAGCAGCTTTCACCTTTGCGTAGTTGGCTGCATCGGTCGGCGTCAGCCTACCGTACACACTGAGCGCTTCACCACTCAAGCAAGTACTCAAAGCAGTTGCCCATTGCTGTTCCGGCCAATTCTGGCTCCTCGCAATCGTCTCAAATCTGTGGAGGTACGCGTCTAGGTCGTCCTTCCTTTCATCAAACGCTAAGAGCAGCTTGCTTGGGTTCAAGCGGAAGCCGTGATCTTCCCGTTCGCTGCTTTCAACTCTAGCTTGGACGGGAGTTTCACTTCGCTGTTGCAAACGCAGCCGCTCGAGTTCCATCTCGTGCTGCCGCTGCCGCTCCCTTTCAGCCATCTCCGCTTCTCTTTCTTCTCTCGCCCTCTCAGCCGCCAGCTTTTCTCTCTCCAGCTCCAACTTCAACTGCTGCTCTCTTTCGTCTTTCGCTCTCTCAGCTGCCAACCTCTCTCGCTCCAGCTCGGCTGCTCTTTCTTCTTTGGCTCTCTCTTTTTCTTCTTTTTCCTTCTGGGTGACCCACTTCCGTAGTTCGGCGCCAGAAAGACCCATCTTTTCACCAAGAGCAACTAACTTTTCGAGATCCATTGTGTCTCGCAACTCGCAACTAAAACCTTACCGCGTGCAAAAAGTATCTGCCTAAATCAGTCTATCGGAACACTCTCCTGCACTCGTTAACGAGAACACTAAACAACACACAAAATCGTTCCGATAGCACTATCAACAACTCGAGGCTCTTTCTCACTACTTTGGACACACTGTGCACCAAAAGGTCCTGTCGCGGACGCCAGATTAATTGTCACACCTGTCCCGTTAATTAGGGAGGCGATCGCCGGGCTAATTCCAAAGGCCGAAGTATCGGCCCCCCGAACCGCACCACGAAAGCGTGGACAATTTAGAAGCGGTCCTTTTTGGCGCGCCAGCGGACGCCGGCTGTGGCCCAAAGAACAAGTCGGAGCCGAGAGTTGATAAACAAACAAATTATATTCTCAATAATGGCAGATCGAAAACAATACACAAAAATGCACACTCCACAATAGTTGCATACAATATGTCACCAATCAAACCAATCAATCAACGTATTACACAATACAATCAACCACACTTGAAACAACGGACACGGACAACAATACGCACTACAATGCAGTCGCATGCATTGAACAACCAAGACACTTAAAGACTAAAGAGATAGAAAACCTGTTCAGTCCAAAGTTCCTGCAACCAAAGTCGAGATGATACTCTTCCGAGAATCACTCACTCAAAGTCCAGCGTTGTTGTCGTTCCGCTTTCCCCTGAAGTTTCTCTTCCAGGAAACCTCCCGTCTTCAATTGGCCACTCTTCCAACTTCAACTTCTTCGCCGGAACACGTCGGCTTCACACCCGCAGCTGTTGCCACGCGTCCTCGCTCAATAGCGGTAAACACACGCTCTTGCCTGTAGCCCGAGCCTTCACCCCTCAGGTGGAAATCCTCTTCATCTCCGGCTTCGTCCCTACGGACCAAAACCTTCGCCGACTACACGGCGGAATCCCTACGCGCTCTGGCGTTAACTTCCGTCTCCTCCTGCCTTCTCGTCTCGGCCGCTCGATTAAATACCTTCCGCGCCACCTTCCAGAAATTTCTCGTCATTTCGTCGGCGCGATACGCAACGAAGGCTGGGGAGAGGTGCGAGACGGTTCGACTGCCCTCCCCGGAGGATGATTCAACTCGGTTAGACCACGCCCCGTTCGTTCTAGAAAAATCGCGGGCTTGCTGGGCCGCCGATGCGGGGTAAGGAGGTTCGTCTGCGAAGCCATGCTTCTGCGGGGAGAGCGCGCGCCCCGGGGAGCCTTTAGATGTTTGTTTTCTTTTTCTTTTGACCTCGCGGCGCCACTCAGCGTTTCGTCGCGACAATTTGGCGGCGCGCCCATTTTTAGCGCTCGTTCTGTGACAACGTTAAAGAACCTCAGGTGGTCGAAATTTCCGGAGCCCTCCACTACGGCGTCTCTCATAATCATTTGGTGGTTTTGGGACGTTAAACCCCACATATCAATCAATCAATATCAATCAATGAATGGACAAACAGACATACATATAGATAGATATATAGATAGATAGACATATAGATAGACATATAGAAAGATAGATAGAACTTCAATTAAGGTCACGATAAGCATCGTGCAGCTTCATAGTTTTATTTTGTACAAGTCTGTATAGAGTGCTTGATGGAAATTTGTGCCTAACTTAACACACATTTGCTAATAGTACCAGGGGTTTTACGTCCAGAAACAACGGTGTGATTTAGAGAGACTCTGTGGTGGGGGGCTCTAAAACCTCGCATCACCTGGTGTTCTTGAACGCCTATTACTCCACCCCTTCGCCTCAATCGAAATGCGACCGCCATGGCCGGTTTAGAACATGCAAATTTCGGGTCAGCCACCAAGCTTCATAACCACTGCTTCTCCGCTAAGGACTCAGAAGTGTTTGGGAGAACACGTTACAGAAGTAAAGACACTAAGATATCGCTTCCATCGAGCAACGTGTACAAACAAGCATAGGCGTTCGCAATGTTTCTATTATGGGGGGGGGGGCGTCAATGTTTCAACGATGTTCCCTCCCCACCCTCCCACTGGTCGAGTTCCAAAGACGTGCTTGACCCCATGACACTTTGGCTAAAAGACACAACTGATGGAATAGTTAAAATGAGACAATGGCGTGCTTCTCGTAATGGCATCATGCCTTTGGTTCTTGACTTTCCGGAGTACCCTGTTTTTCCAGAGTGAATACCGAAAGTTAACTGCCCTTGGAATACAACACCTCTAATCTTCAGCCGCCATTAGATTCACCCAGCTCTAAAAGAGCAATGAGGCAGGTCCTACTTGGTAAAAATATAGGCCATATTTTGCACCCCATTCCTCCCTGAGTTGATCAGGAGATCAGCCCCCTCCTTGCCCTCGTGATTACAACGTAGTACTGCTACATCCAGAAGTTGGTTTATGTACAATAATTTAGGCACATTCTAGAAAATTAAAAAAAGAGAGCTAGTAATGCAATGTAAGTACTCTTAGATGCAATCCTCGTCTATGATGTTAACTGAACCCGCGGTGTTTCAACATGTGCCTTTGCAGTTTTTTGAACATTGGAAGCTATTTGCATGAGAGTACATTTACAGTAATCCAGATTTGTGCATACACAGTTGCCCCATAATGAATGCATTCATTGTTGTTTGCGGGTGTGCTTGAAAACTGTTCTTTCGATCTGCAAACCCGAAATGGCGAAGCTAACTGAAATGTCTTCGACGTAAACACCGACCTTACGTTGTAGCCTAGGCTGGTTTCAAAAAAGCCAGATCAATTGCTGATGCGCTCGACACTTGTCACTTGCCAACTATATTTTCATTTTATTTTCGGCGCGAAGAGACGAGGGCTAAGCTTACTTGATTTTAATCCTGAAGGATTCGTAAGGGCGCATTTAAGTTCAACGTAAGTTCTGGAAAAGCGCCACGCACTTGTATCCGGAATCCTCGCGTAAGTGACGAAGCGGACAAACTTGAGCAATGCGGGTGGTAGAACTGCTTCTTTTTGTAATCTTTCCCGTCAAAGGTAAGGCGATGCCGAGTGGTGTAACGTGGTGTCTGAGTGAGATGTGAGGTTCCCGGGACGGCTTTATCCTCTCCCATAGTAGAGTACTATAGTACTCTAAATCGTTCACCATTTTTTTTTTTCTAAACACTCATATGTGATGCTTTGCAATCTCCATGATCGGCGTGCAGGTTCGTAAAAGTTTCTCACATGTGCGCGTCATGCAAGGCGGGGTTCGTCGATCTTGGAAACTGTACCCATAGGCGTGCCCACAAGGGGTGCAAGGAGCGAAAGTGCCTTCTTTCCCCCTCCCCCCATCATTATCAAAAGAGTTGGCCAGTTGATGAAAATATAAATGGCAGGATGACAGCTGTAAACCTGTGCTATCAGGAGTCCGCCAGACACGATAACAAAACACGGCACTTTGAAACCCCTAAACAAACTGAGTAGGCTATGTTCTCCGCGTCCCCATCTTCCAGTCTCCAGGCATGACGCCCCCCACACACAACGGAAGTATGCCGCACGTAGGCGCTGCGTGTTAGCTATTAGCGTTGTGATACTCCTACGCCTTTAAACAAATCGCTACGTGGCATACCCAAGCTCTGGGTTTTTCGACCTTCCACTGCGTTGTGAAATTGGCGTTTAAGACGCAGCCACGGAACAGTCAGTGTACACAGGCACATCACGGCTTCTCGCAGTAATGTTGCATTTGATGGCGCAGCCACTTTCAAGCGAGTTTGTTTCAGACGACTGGTTAGCTTGTTCCTCCAGCATGTTCAGAACAGTTGATTCCAGAAGAGGCTCCTCTAGTTGTATTATGGAAGCAGCGCTTGCAGTATAGACCACGTCTGTTTCAGAAGTAACCGGTACTCCTGCCTCGGACTGACGTGAGTGGTCGCAGTGTCGGTGCCGTACAGACCCATTTTTGAAAAGGACGTTGCCTGACGGCGAAGTGACGTCGATAACAGGGGCCCGCCTACGTTGCGCTCCTTGACGAAATATCAGAGCATACATGCTTTTTTGTGGTTGCAATGACAGAGCCTGCAGCTATTCTTCGGCTCCCGGCAGGCTCCGACATGACTCAAAACCGGAACGTCCCTCGTGTCTCGTGCTAAAACAGTCAGTGAGAGGAGACGTGAATATGCTACCTCCAGCAAGAAAATCTTAGCTGGGTGAAGCAATGCAGCATGGTCGTTTGAGAACGGCAGTCTTCAAACCACATAGGCTGGTTGTAAACAAGCATATGCTTGTAAGGGGGGAACTTCAAAGTCCACCTGACTGTTCTTGCGAAGCATCTACAGGAACGTGCTTCTAAGCACCAATAAGCCCAAGAAGTGGCTTGTGGTGAGTGTTCACTTCAAACGATATGCCCCACAACTACTGGTAGAACCATTCCACGCCCAAAAACCAAGGTCAGCGCTTCCACCACGACCTGAACTTTATCTTCAATGCTAGTCGACACTTGACGGCGACAACGGCAATGTTGGTAAAAAAAGCATAGCTGAAC
Source organism: Rhipicephalus microplus (assembly GCF_043290135.1). Taxonomy (NCBI): domain Eukaryota; kingdom Metazoa; phylum Arthropoda; class Arachnida; order Ixodida; family Ixodidae; genus Rhipicephalus; species Rhipicephalus microplus. The sequence goes on from NC_134707.1 coordinate 26,447,200, forward strand.
CTGCGTGCCTAGCAGACAAAATGTCAGCTGAGAAGCTGAGCTTAAGTGATTTCTTTGTTAGATCTAAAAATTTTATTCTACTTCATTTATGTTCTAACTTCAAAATTTAATCATTTCTCTCTTTCTTTTGCTACAAATATTTAATAAATGTCCGCTGTACGGCCGACTCAATCCGCTGTTTGCCGTGGTCGCCAGTGTCAGTACTATACCAATCCTTCTTCACTCTATCACTATTTCTTGCTTCCTTCTCTGACCCCTCTCACACCCTTTCTATTTCCTACCTTCCTTAAAACCTGCGGTACATTAGTGGTGCAGGTGGGAACTCTTACTACTCCCCCATCCTGTAAAAACTGGTCGGCCGGATCGTAGTCTGGGGTGACTGCGAAAAAAACACTGCCTAGTTGAACAAAAAATTGGTGGGCTTGCCAGCCATTTTCAATCGTGCTAGATAGTGGTAATATAAATTTGTAAACAGATATCCATTTGTCCCTTAGTTGCAATTTGAGACGATAACTACTCAGTGCTGAAAAAATCCTGGCACGTTTAAATTTCATGTCATGCTGCTTCAAGAACGTGTGCAAAATCTATCGTGCTGTTGAGTGGTTAAAATGAACGCGTGCGAAAATCTTGTTTTCCTTCCAGGTTTGCAGAAAGGTCAACTTGTATACCCTAGGCTTCTGGAGGAGCGATCTTCCGAAAAGACAATGGTGATGCAAGTGCACGACGAGCTGACGTTGAACTTGAGAAAAGCGTCAGTGGCGGCGCCGACACTCCGGCTTATCACAGAAGAGAAGGGAAAAACTGTGACGCACTACGTGAGTAGAACGAAAATTCTGGTCGATAAATGCTTGTGTGTTTTTTCCCCACATGGGCCTCTATGAAAATACTTGGGTTGAAGGCAGCTGGACTTACTGCATATCTTAATATTCCACAGCGAGCATATATCGGTATTAGTAGAAGTAAACGTATTATTAAACGTTAGTAGAGGTACATACGAAGAAAGAAAACGACACTGTTGGGCAATACGAGAAACTACTGACGGAGACTTCGCCGAACATCTACCGTCATTGGAACTCCGTACGTAGTGATCCGCGTACAGTGTAGTCACGATTCTCCCCCGTGAAACCCCTATACGTAGTCAGTCAAAGATTTTAGCAAATACTTGAATAATGACTATATAATAAGAGAAAAAAACTTGCCGTCCACCCATGCGTCTGTTTTTCCGCTTCGCCCCACTCGTCATCGTTCACTTCGTGGACATGCTGTGATTTTTCTTTACACCCCTTAAAGAAGCTCGGCAATTCGTAGAGTAGACGCTGGCGATCAGGTTTTTCCAATGTTACTGCGCTGCGCACCGCTGAGTGCCTACATTTCGCAATAAATTCCCGCGCTCTTTTCCTACACCTAACCAATCTTCCTTTCACGTGCAGTGACGCAAAGTTGCTGTTTGGGGACTTGACGTAGCACGCAGCTCCCCGATCGGTATGAACCAGTCACGACGACGTGCTATACGCCTTCTTGTCCCTGCAAGAATAGTGGCGAGGTCGCGCGAAAAATTAAAACCAGATGAAACCTGTGTTCCAACCCCTGGAACTTTTTTAATACAGCACGTATTCTAAAAAAAAAAGAACTTCTTGAGGCATATTGTTAACAATGTAAAAGTGCCCATATTTTTCTTTGGGTAATTTTTGGGCGTCGAGGATGTTTACTGGTCCTTTGAAGATACTGGAATCGTCTGCGTGTGTTCAAGTTAGCTCAATTTTTACGTATTTAATAAAGATGCGTTTCTTTTCCTTCTAGCTATAGTACAAAAGACACACAAGTCTTCGAACGTTGCAACTTGACAACAATACAGCAGTATCCGAAAATGCCGAGAATTTGCGAAAAGAAAGTCCTCGCTCATGACAGTGTTTACCCACAATTCACCGGCGCCCACGCGGTTAGTTTACACTATGTTCTATTCGCGACTGACAATAAATGTCCCAAACGTATTCGCGAAATATTCACTTAACGGTTGCCGAAACATTAGCTACTTAGTACATGCGATGTATATATTGCCACTGATGCACTCAGACACGTATATTCAACTGGTCAGAAAAGTCCCGGTGATCACAATTTGTAATTGACTGAACCTTACTTTTTTGGGGATAAAAATTTTCACTTGAAGTGTAAGGGGCCAATGTAAAATTGCCTTCACGTGAGAATGATCAGCAAGCTGTTTCATTGGTTGCGTTGCTGACTCGGTGCTTGCTGGGGCACCTTCTCACTCCTACAGTCAAAGGTATCGATGATGCCCTAGGCTGTGCGTGGCGGAAGTTGTAGTAGAACTGGCAGCCAATATGCCGACTTTGTTTTTATATCATATCCGGCTTTTCTAGACACATAACAGCCAGTTCCCTTAGTGGTCCCGGCTCGAAGATAGCACAATTTCAATGCAACCAGTGAGTTTCTCTCGAATAATTACTTGTAGAGGGTGACTGTTGGAAAACCCAGACAACATAGCGCGTCTGGGAACCTAAACTGACGAGAAGACTGCAGGGATCATGTTTGGTAAGCTTCAATCATGTTATCACAACAGCTGAAGATTGTACAAATGGAGTCTATTAAAACATAAAAAAGTGGCCTGTTTTTTTAGACAAAAACATTCACTACAGCGAAACTGAGCAGGTTATATTAATAGTCAGTGCACGGTATGTATACTACTGAAATTCAGATTTCAAATGAAGTCATTCTCAACGTGCCGGAATCGGCTTAACATTGTTCCCTAACGCGTTTTTTGCAATGCCGTCCTACAAATGATTGTGGTATGTTGTTAAACTCTTGCTTATCGCAGGCGACTCGGTGGCGTTTGTGGCCAACTGTGTTAATCACGCAGTTGCGGGGCGCAACATCAGCGCACCGTCATAGCTTCAGTGCCGCGCGTCGGAGCGTATCTTGTTTTTTTTTTCAGCTCATTAATTAGTTACACAGCCTCCTACAACATATCGCCATCGAAACAAAACAGACAAGTTTCTGTTTCAGTTTCGATTTTTCGCTGTGATCTTGAGCAGTCTTTCGTTTTCCTTAATTTTTGTATTACTTTTTGGTGCCTTTTTTAAATACTGCACGCGTATCACAGTCTCAACATGCATCATTATAATTCTTATTTATTCTTTTAAACATCTTAAGGAAAAGAACGCTCGGTCAAGTTCGGTGAACAAAGATCTTTCGTTTTTTTCGTACGCGTACTTTGGTGTAAACTTATTTCCCGTTTTCATGATTTGGTTATGCTCTTAGGTTCCTACGATTCACCGATGTAATGAACACGAACTAAGAGTAGAGAAGCAAGGCATAGTGCGAAGCTATACGTTTTGCCGTAGCTTTTTAAACGCGAAGCTTTTTTTTGCGTACTATCTATCTATCTATCTATCTATCTATCTATCTATCTATCTATCTATCTATCTATCTATCTATCTATCTATCTATCTATCTATCTATCTATCTATCTATCTATCTATCTATCTATCTATCTATCTATCTATCTATCTATCTATCTATCTATCTATCTATCTATCTATCTATCTATCTATCTATCTATCTATCTATCTATCTATCTATCTATCTATCTATCTATCTATCTATCTATCTATCTATCTATCTATCTATCTATCTATCTATCTATCTATCTATCTATCTATCTATCTATCTATCTATCTATCTATCTAATATATTGCGATGTGAATCCCACTTTCAATATTGTCACCCTAAATAATCCTAAAGTATGCTAGGTGATGGGAACGTGTCTAGATATCGGCTAACGAAGCATAGAGTGCACATGCCCGCTGTGATTCTTGAACCGGTACCGACAAGCATTGTTGGTTGGACTGATATACAACAACTTGCCAATGGAGAACTCAAGTATATAGACTCCATCTTCTGTCTCACAAGTAAAAAAGCCCCGCCGCGGTGGTCTAGTAGATAAGGTACTCGGCTGCTGACCCGCAGGTCGCGGGATTGAATCCTGGTAGCTTCCGCTGCATTTTCGATGGAGGAGAAATTGCTACAGGCCCGTGTGCTCAGATTTGAGTGCAAGTTAAAGAACCCCATGTGGTACGCAAGTGTTTCTCTGTTTTCGTGGCAGATCAGCGGCCAATGTATCGCCGATGCTTTTCTCTTGTTTACACATGCATATCTTGTGGTGAAGGTAAGAGGGAGAGAGAGAAAGAGAAGGGCAATGCGGAGAAGCAGGAAGGTTAACCGAAAAATGAATATCTGGTTTGTTAACCTGCACTAGAGAAAGGGTAAGGAATGCCAGATGAGTAAGCAATATAGTAATGAGACAAGATAAAAAGATGGGGATGGTGATAAATGCAATGATAAAATTTAGGTAGTTTGCCTCAAAATTGTTAAAAGTTGAATGCACGTTGTGCTACGGTGAACAATCTGTTTTATGAATATTTCTGAAACTACTGGATCTCCTCTGCTCCAAACTTAACTTTCGTGTCCCATACAGTATAATGGCAAGCATGTCGATAGAGACCTTTACGAAGACGAGGAACAAATTGCCTCGGTGATCGTCACAAAGGACCATTTCGGCGTGCACGTGGTACGTATGAAAACTTGGGTTCACGTTACATGGCTTCTTTTTAGTGGAAATTAAATTATAACGTTGTGGCTACACTTCTAAAGAGTGACAACATACATGACATACTGTCACAAGTTACTTCGTGCCCCACATATGACATCCATTCACCGAAGGCAAAATGTCATCATTGGCGATGTAGAACCGCTGTAGAAGATATGTATATCACATAGTTACAACAGTAGATAACCAACAATACTGGATGATAGCCAACATTGTTTAGTACTTGCGGACAGGTAACTGATATCAGCTAGCGCTACTCAGCATTAAGTGGCGTCGATATGGTGCAAACGTATATTGCCTATATCACGGCATGCTTGTATTGCCACTCATATTCAGTGGTGTAGGCATTCGTGCACATTTTGAAGAACAAGTAAGGGAACCGAGCACAATGTAAGACTCCTTGTCATTTCTGTCCCTTACATCACAGTACAAAGGACGTGCAGGGTAGGGCAGGTTTTGGCTCTCTGCCATCTGTGGATGTCATTTATGCGTCTGCAATTGTGTTTGGCTAATATTGGCACCATTATTATGAATAGCTCCCAATATGAACAATAAATTACTGGTAGGTGGTCCTAAGTCTCTGCTGCCTTAATGTGAAGAAGCCACAGTCAGCACTATAGATGGTCTTTCGGAAGACAATAACCGAAATGTCCTGCCATGTCGCCACATTACTCACTTGCCATGGTCATTGCTTCTTATTTTCACGTAAGCAGCGCGTATAAGTGAGGACAACAAAGACAGATACGTAGGCAGTGCGCTTGTATTGAGGCGCTCAGCAATCACATCTGCAGGATGGAAAAATCTGTAGCACTGGTAACAGATTCTGGTCCTGAAGAAGGCTACGCAAGATTTTAGAAAATATGGGCAGACAAACGGAGACACAAACAATACAGGCGTTGTATCGTGTCCGTGTTTATCCGTGGTTCTTTCAAATTGTGCCCTCCTCTAAAAAATTCGTACAGCAGGCTAGCCCAACTGTACAACTTACAAGGATTGTGAAAAGCATAGACGAAGGGCCACAAGACCGGCTGCATGCTAAAGTTTGGCAGTCATTGCAGTTTTTCTTTTTCGGTGTCATGCCAGTCAATTGCGGCGTTGCCTTGTTGCTGCAGAGGAATCTTGACTAATTAACTACACTTCAGTGTAATTTCTTTATGAAGCAGGCAAGAGACGCCTACGACAACATAGATAGATAGATAGATAGATAGATAGATAGATAGATAGATAGATAGATAGATAGATAGATAGATAGATAGAATCACAACTGCTTTAATTCTCAAATGTTCAACATAGCGTGGATCTGCAAGTAATTAAATATGTTCTTGTAGTTGCCACAGTAGAACAAACCATTTTCATCCGTTTAACAGCTTCAACGGGCAACAAGTTTGGCCAGTTGTCATATATAAATCCCTGTGAACAATTGTGTTCAACGTTTTACTTGATATTTGACCGCAATTTTATTTTTCGCGTGGCAGAAAGGGCTCATCGGGCCAAGGCACAGAATAGAGCCACTGCCAGTCGCGGAAAGATCTGAAGATGGCCTCGTTCCCCATGCCATTAATGAAATTGAGTTCGAAGAAATGATGGACAGTACTCTAAGGCACACCAAAATAGGTGAGCCAAAGCGCTTCCACATTTTTCGTGATAAACATCCTCAGGCATGCTGTTAAAGCAACAGGCATGATTCGATTTTTTTCGTTGCTATCCCTCAAGCTTCCACGAAGCTATGATTTAAGGAAAGCTAGACTAAGTGTGAAAAATCAAGCCAATCAGCCTGCGAACGTTTATAAGATTTAAGAAAGATATTCTCAAAGACACGTTGGGGTTTCTCATGTTGGTACATTGTTCTTGAAACGCAGCTGCTCATGTTGTGCTTGTTTTATTACGCAAGTTTTCAGAAGAAAAAGCCTCAGACATGTTGCCCTAGGCTTGCACAGCGTTCCCCATAAAAACAAGGGCACAAGTATGCAACTCCGTACCATTTGCTTTTATCCCTGCTCGCCTTCAACCTATTTGGTTCAGTACGAAATGCAGCACGCTTCACAATGGATGCAAGATTGAAGATAAAGCGATAACATTCGTCTCTCAATGACGTGCCTTGGGTGACTTGCCTTACAAGAGTAAACTTGGGAAGTAAACACTAATTGGAACGGAACATCAAGTATCTTGAACTGCCATTATAGTAAAATCCTGTGTGGTCATAGCCCTGCCTTCTAAATGTTTTTCGACCGTGGCTTTCTGGTGACTGTGATGTATCACGGTCGGTCAAGTAATTCTTTAACCTTCCTTTGTCATACTGTCTCTGGTATTGGCTTGTTCTGTTGTGAAGGAGCTGCCAACCAGGCAGCCAAAATAGTGCATTGACTTTGGAGGCAAAGCGAAGTTTAAGCTTTATCGGTTAAACTAACCAACCATGCAGGGGCGCTAAGATGAAAAAAAAAATAGGCGTGAAAGGTCCGTTCAATAAGTATACCGTTCTCCAGATGACAAGCACTCGTTTCATTCAATTTATCGGTACCTTTTGTACTTTATCTCTGTGGTTGTGAATGGAACGCAGTCATGAAGCAGAGCCTGGTCGGATCAGTTCAAGCAAAGATGCATATCACCACAATTGTAAGCGGTGTTGCGGTTTTCGTATTTCCACCATTGCTACTTCAGTAGGACCAGTGCAGGAGTATGTCGTGTTGGTTTTTCAATGAAATGAAGTGGCTGATTAGTCAACTTTAGAGGGTAGCAGTATGACGGTGCCTTCAAACAGATAGCTATAGCAGATGAGTACGTCTAACCGGTAATGACAAAGACGCTCACTCTGTCGCCTTCTCACATCAGAGGGGATGGTGACATCGTCGTGCCACGAGCTGTCTGATATATCAGCCAGCCGAGTTGTCTCAGCGCTAGAGCGCTGAGGCAACTGGGATGTTGCATAAATCAAACCCGGCTGACGCACTGGTCAACCCGGCTGGTAAATACGCGAGGAGGTCAAACAGGGAACGTTTCCGATTTGCTCATTTTACTGAGTCGCACAGCCACTAACGCTAACTTAAACACACAAAAAAAGGTATTAGCATGCATGCAGTGATTTATCGTAACAGACAAGTACCATACCAAGGAAAAACAGCTGTATACACCGTTAACTATACGAGGAACTTCACATTGCAGACAAGGGACCTGTTACCGTTGAGCGTCAACTTTACTGGCCCGTGCAACCACAAGTTCCCCCAGACCCCGTGTACGTTGAAATCTTTGTCGTTTCGGACCAAAATCACCACCAACACTTCGCCACAAACGACGCTTTCCTGGCATACTTGTGCGTCATGATTAACAGTGTAAGTGTTTGTGTATTTATATTGGTGTTTATTCAAGCGCTCATACAATGAAAGCCGCAGCTTAACTATTTTACAAAAGGCAGCGTAGGGAAGCGTGTGTGGGGCAGGCAAGGGATGGCTTATACAATGTTGAGGTATAAACCAACATGACTTTACATTGAGGAAGGCATGTAATGAACATTGATTTTCATTTTTTCCTGAAGATATATGCATGCATGTGCAGTCGCATGCCACACCTTAAGTAGCGTGACTAGCGCGGGCAATTCTGCGCATCTGTTTCACATCAACCATCGCAGACAGAGAGTCATCACCTCACAAACCTGGAGACCTCGAAACGCTGCGTGGGCGCGTTCCGCAACAGCCACCACAGATAGGTTTCCGTTCATCCGTGGCTTTATTTCCATATGCGGTATCGATAGAATCCCTCACCGTATACTTTTGAAATGACGTCATCGACTACAGCACGACGGCGCGCGCTACTGTGGCGCCACGGGTGGCTGCCGCAGAAACTTCCCTCCTTTTCCGGATGCCCTCGCAATCTTCACCTTTCATTCTCTACTGCACTCCGCGCTCGCTCTCTTCCGTTCTCGTTTGCTTCCTTTCGTCCTCGTTTACTTTGCCGGTAAAGCTGATCCCACTCAACGTAGATAGGGGTGCCTAAGCCCTGTGCTCTAATAAAAAGTTCATGGGGTCAAAGTATGAAATTCGTTCTCCCAATTTCAATATTATGTCTAGAGTAAACTCGGCCGGTAACTCGGGTTGTTAAACTAACTTTGACTACCGCCCCCCCCCCCCCCCCGTACAGTGAGGCAGGGGTCAGTCTACCCTATCACATGGTCACACTTCAATTACTGTGGAAATAAATGATTTTATTTGCCACATAGAACCCTCCAAGGCTGTGGGAGAAAATGAAAAGTTATTTTTGTTAACGCACGCGCACTAAATACTTCGTGCATGTTGTTAATCAAACATAACTTGAAATGGACTCTTAAATGGTGAGGGGGAAAACAAAACAAATTTACTTGTTGAAGAAACTCCGAATTGTTATGCATCACAATGAAATCATTATACCGGCTAAACAGACTCTCAAAAAGAGTGGAGGAGATCGCAACAATTTTATTTTCCAAACAGGTTTCTAAATTATGCAGGTAAAAATAAAACAGCTTTTGTTTGTCGAACGGGCTTGCAAATGACAGGGACAAAGCAAAACTATTTTTGGCCTTATATACTGAAATAATGTGGGAAGCTTGCAGCTGTCACGCTTTACTGATTTCTGAACGTAACAGCTTCACAACAAATCGAAATACTGTCTGGGGTCAATGTTTTTCGCGTCACGCGTAAGAGCGCCCTATTCTTGACGCTTTCATCCGCAGACGTGAACGTTCTCCGACTCGTGCATGCGCGTTTCCTTTGCAACGCCCCTAACGCTCACCTTCATTTCTTCACAGGCTAACCTACGTTTCGCAGCAACAAGTGCTCCGAAGATTATATTGCTCCTTGTGGGCGCTGAAAGAAGCCAGGTAATACCCCGAAGAACCTCTCTTAGACTTGAGGTCGGTAACCGGCGCCTCGTGGGCCACTTACAGCCCGTGAAGCAGCTTTAAGTGCCACAGCGAAAGCTGGAAGAATGGCCTTTCAGAGCCTTTTTTTAACACTATTTAACTAGCTGTTGCAAGCACACTTGCATGCTGATGTACAGTATACCATTAATCACGGTGTAGTAGGCAGGCATTCACTTTGCCATCCTTCGTCATTCTTTGGAGAAAGGTGGTGCGCGCTGCGCACTTGCAAAGAACTTTGTGTGATTGTTAAAATGTGAAGGATTTCTAGTGATCTTCGGTGACATTGAATCTATCTATCTATCTATCTATCTATCTATCTATCTATCTATCTATCTATCTATCTATCTATCTATCTATCTATCTATCTATCTATCTATCTATCTATCTATCTATCTATCTATCTATCTATCTATCTATCTATCTATCTATCTATCTATCTATCTATCTATCTATCTATCTATCTATCTATCTATCTATCTATCTATCTATCTATCTATCTATCTATCTATCTATCTATCTATCTATCTATCTATCTATCTATCTATCTATCTATCTATCTATCTATCTGTCTGTCTGTCTATCTATCTATCTATCTATCTATCTATCTATCTATCTATCTATCTATCTATCTATCTATCTATCTATCTATCTATCTATCTATCTATCTATCTATCTATCTATCTATCTATCTATCTATCTATCTATCTATCTATCTATCTATCTATCGATCTATCGATCTATCTATCTATCTATCTATCTATCTATCTATCTATCTATCTATCTATCTATCTATCTATCTATCTATCTATCTATCTATCTATCTGTCTGTCTGTCTGTCTGTCTGTCTGTCTGTCTGTCTGTCCGTCTGTCTGTCTGTCTGTCTGTCTGTCTGTCTGTCTGTCTGTCTGTCTGTCTGTCTGTCTTGCCTCTTATGTCTTGGGTACTCTCGTGATCACCCCCTTAACTTGGCGTGAACCAAAATTAGTATGGGAGGGTAAGAAGGCTTGACGAGTGTGAGGCGCTACTCATGACAGAAAATGTGTCAATCCCGTCGCGTACGTCGTCACAATCCCGTCGCGTACGTCACTGGCTCCCGTTGGCGGCAACTATTCTGTATCATGTTGGAAGAGTTTGCGGAGAATCAATGAGACAGTTCTGTGCCTATTCTAAATATTTATTAAAAAAGTTTATGATGTTAGGGAACGCAATACAACTACGTAAGATGGCTGTGTAGTTGACTGTGAACGCGTCTCAAAAAAGGTTCGAAATCGATGACCAAGTAGTTAGAAACCGCGAGGGTCGCAAACGTTGAAAAACGTAGTATATGCCTTTTATTCAGGCATATGCGCGACTGGTGATGCGATCTAAGTAAAATTCATGCTTCTTCTTATTGGCCATGATATAGAAAAGAGATGAAGCCGCTCAATTTTACCGAGAAAGATTTTTGTTTTTACCTGAGAAAAAAAGGGTATCCTGTTGAGCAATCTTTCGTCCCTGGAAGCCGGCCCGCAAAAGTATTCAGAAAATGAAGTCGTTCGTGTACTATTCAAGGCTCTATGCACATGTTGTCTTTGTCTGATCATCTGTTTCTGCACAAGTGTGTTCTATTCGGCTCCGTATTCGTTCTAGTAACGGTAGAACACTCTCGTGCTAAATGTCGCGACTTCTAAACATGCCGAACGCGCAGATAGAGAGAACAGCAGTACGTAGGTCTCTTTGAATATCGTGTTCTAGGGGCTTGGTTTATTTCTTGGAACACTTCAGCGCAGAAATTTTGGTTTGTCTACCTGTCTGCCACACAATTCACCCACCCGGCTAAAGCTTAAGCACTTGCTAGACGCCAAGCCATCTTGAGATGGTGTCTGCATTCATACGTGCGAACATTGCCGATCAAAAAGCAAAAATCACGCATATATGAGGCGCAACATCAATACGCAAGTATTCGGTGGGGTGTTCCTTTACAATACAATGCATAGATAAGTAATTACGTAATTCTGGAGAACCTATTGTTTGCTACGCTGCGCAGAATACGCGATGATATGCACGAAACAAGTACTCTGCTGGCAATATGGTGCTGCCGCCTAGCAAGACGGAAATGGTACAAGAACACTCGTGTAGTATATGGAAAACTTGTGTGGAAGGATCGCGTAGTATGGCCGAAAACTGTCGTCTTTCGACAACATTTGCAGCGAAGCGCGCAGACACGCAGCCATTTTTTTTTTTGTCTTCGTGCTTTCTTTTCAAGAGCGCTGGTACATTCACATTCTCTTTGTTTTCGTCCCAGTGTGGAGGCCACAATATCCGTAAATAGTTCTGCTGTTAAGCACACTGTGCTACCTCACATTGGTCTCCACTTGCATTGGCTGCGACACCCCTACATGCATTGTGTGCCCAGCTAACGTAATTGGTACCGTCCGCGACTATTCACTTTCAGACATTCGAATACGTCGATCTCTACCAGCAAAACGTAAAGTATGCTCACGACCAGCGTACACTGGTGAAGTTGAAACAGTACGCCAACAAGAAAAAAGGAGAATTTGGAAATCCGGACGCTGTATTTTACTTGAGCGGGTGTGTACAATTAGTAAATTAAATTATACTCTCAATAAAACAGGCAATGATTGGCACTAAGTGTCAATTTGTTTCCTTTTTTATTTACAAAGCCTTGATATGTATTCGGATGCGGCTAGCGTGTTATCCTACGGTGAGTAATACTTTCTCAAATTAATATACTACTGATCAAATAATTAACAATAATGTCTTGCGTATTATAATGAGAATAACACTGTTGTTAGACTGAGCTCTTTCTTGTTCTTCAAAACCAATTATTCTAAAGAGAACACAATTAGCCACAATAGAACACAATACACCAAAAACGCAGTTTTGACGCTAATTTTGCACGTGAATTTTTATTTGCCAAATGATAGCATACACAGAAATCACAGCAATAGGCTGAATTTACATGTTAAAGGTTAACGCCAAGTGAATGGGATGAGTCGGTGTGTGTTTTACGTCATGCTGTATCTTGATCTTGCACTATGCCAACAAACCAGCGCGGAACACTGGGCACGTGAACGTGCATATATTTATGCATTCCTGACTACATGAAATTCCGAAGGCACGTCCAGGTCTAGCAATTCGTACATAAACTTTTCCACATTTGTGTGGGCCTAGAGAAAAAGAAGAAACTCGCGGCTTCATGCGTGTGTACATGATTGTGCATGTGATGCTTCTTAGCGCAATATCTAGAGACGGGACAACTCATACCAACTCCTCCATGTAACTCCTTCCAGGTGTAGGCTACGTTTCCAGTGTCTGCACCGAGTTTTTCGTGGCACTCGGAGAAGACAAAGCAGGACTATACACTGGCACGCACGGTATGACCCACGAACTGGCCCATGTGTAAGAACATTGTTTCATTATAATTTTTATTCCAAAGGCAAATGCGTTACCTGCACTGAGATATTGCACATGCGATATCTTAAGTTTCTCAATGAAAAAAAAACAAAACGTCTGTATTACCGTAGAAAAATGGCTACAATAATATCTTCGGCTGATTGTGGCGTGCTGCAGTTAACAGTGCAGAAGAAGGTTAAAACTTTTATCGTGATTTGCTGGTCCTAGTGGCCTATATTTTCCCTAAAACAGATATTCTTGTCAGGCTTTGCTTGATGATAGTAAACATTATAAGCTTTAAACAAATTAGGGCAACCATTTCGATGCGAGACAGATGTTTGCACAAAAATGGAGGCAAGATGTGATAAAACTACTTGAAATGCTATGAAAGATATTTTGACACGATAGCGTTGAACTGCCTGCCACGCAGAAATGCCACTGTCGTAATAGGGCGAGGAACGGGGGAAGGCGTTGACTGTGAGCGATAAGCCGGTGTTGTAGCAGAAATTCTCGATAGATGCAAATTATCAAAATCATGGGTTCGAGCCGAGTCGACCACAGGGCGTTTTGCGCGGCAGTCAGCAGTTTTGATTGATTGATTGATATGTGGGGTTTAACATCCCAAAACCACTATATGATTATGAGAGACGCCGTAGTGGAGGGCTCCGGAAATTTCGACCACCTGGGGTTCTTTAACGTGCACCCAAATCTGAGCACACGGGCCTACAACATTTCCGCCTCCATCGGAAATGCAGCCGCCGCAGCCGGGAATCGAACCCGCGACCTGCGGGTCAGCAGCCGAGTACCTTAGCCACTAGACCACCGCGGCGGCAGTCAGCAGTTTTAACAGTGAGCCATGCCAATGCCTGCATATATGCTGCGAAAACAACAACAACAACAACAACAACAACAACAACAACAACAACAACAACAACAACAACAACAACAACAACAACAACAACAACAACAACAACAACAACAACAACAACAAAGATTGCAAGCGTCAGTTAAACACACCCATGGAGGCATAAATGTTCTGGGGAGAACATAGGTACAGCGTTTCTGATACTCAAACGCTGATTTTAGATGAGCCCGCTTACACGCCCTTTGCTGATTTGTGGCTGGACAGGTCTTTCAGCGCCTCTGCGGGCACGTTTCGTAAAGCTAAGCCGAATCACAATTTGAATGCCTTTGATACCTTGCTTTTTCCGCTATTGTGTTAAAGCCTTGGTGCACCCCACGATGGTGATGCACCTCCCTCTGTCGGACATCCGGGATCACAGAGCTGCCCGTGGGACAACGGAAACATCATGAGCTACGTCGACAAAGGTCCCAGTCACGACAGGTTCTCAGAGTGCAGTCTGCGAGGAATGCGACACGTCATCAAGTAAGTAAGGAGACCTCAAGTTTTTCGGGTGAAAGGTCATATCCATGGTAACTGGGTGACCTGGTTGACACACTATTTCTTGAACGGGACTTGTGTAGCGGAAAATACTCCTGAACTTGTACTTCCTTCTGCACTGGCATGCGCAGTCAATCAAATCACGTCAAAGAAATAAATGTTTCCCACAGACACATGCAGTGGCGGCTCCTCGTGGTCATGCAGCCAAAGCGACAAAAAGATGCGGAAGGCCAGGCGCCACCCGCCACACCGACCGTCCACAAAGGCAGAAACAAACTAGACTGGATGCCTTGATAACAGAACTAGCGAAACGTTTTAACTACGAAGTAATCTTTAAAGAAGCATTTGGTCGTCGTTTCGTGCCTGGCGCCCACGTCTCACAGCATCTGGTGTCTCGCGTTGGCGCGACGTAAGCGCCCCGATTCATTCAGATAAGCCGAGGAAAAGCCGAGCATGGCGCAGGTATTGAGCGTGAGCGCTTGTTTGCCAGTGAACGGCGTCGTCGTCGAAGGGCTATTTGTTCTGTCCGAGACAGCAAAGCGATAGCGAAACGCCAGCGTCGAAAGATAGGCACAGATCAACAAACGAGAGAAGCAGAGGCGAAACGCCGGCGCTTCGCAACAGGAAATGAAAGTAAGTAAGAACACTATTCAGCAGAGAGTACATAATCGTAAAGGAAATCAAATAACCACAATAAATAACAGAAGACGATAGAAAATATCATTTATTCACATAAAAACAGAAAAGAGCAGATAGACAAAAAAGAAATGAAAGAACGGGAAAGAGCATATAAACAAAAAAAGAGAGTAGAAATAACAGGACATAGCAGAGAAGAGCCGACAAAATGAACACAACGGAAACTGAGGCGAATGAATAATCCGCAGCTCGTACGGTGCTTACTTAGGGTTGAACAGGCATTGATTTTTTTTATACCAGCTGCCACAAAGATGGTCTATTATAGTTGCACGCTAGTGTGGCTTTATCCAGACGCCACAAATAGACCTCCTTGGCGGTTTGGGCTCGGCATTGAGGAGGTCTATAAGGGTGGCGCATAGGATCGTTTCAGTAGCAGTTTACGGTCCGAGAGAAAACCAGATGAACAGCAAGAGGAAAGTTTGCTTGTTACGAATAGCGGAAATGTTAACTGCGATAAATGTTTCTAATGGGCTGCCCTGTACAAGGAAATCGATAAAGAAAGAGACAACTGTGAAAATGAAAATAATACTGAAATAGTGCTTCTCATTTACAGACAGTTAGTTCGACATTATGGCCCCACGAATGCTTCAGTTGAACCTCTACATCAGGGGTCGCAAACATGGGGCCTGTGAGCCTCTCGTTAGCAGCCTGAAAATGACTGGCTTGACACAAATTTGTTTCAGTAGGAATGTTGGCGAGCAACGCGGCCATTACAGGTATAAACTATTGGTTTCGTGACGCACCCGATGTGGTCACCCTGCGTTGGAACATAGCCGTGGAACAAAAACTATATTTCTGAATCGGCATCCTGCTTTTAGTTGTTTTGGAGATCGGTATTTCGACATGTTGTTGAGATCCTGGCTCTGAATCTCCTTCAGATATTACCCTCATATGTGATATAGAAAATGTTTACCTTCGAATATTATCGCTGGCTGACATATTGTTGGTCTAGAGGCGCACTTTCCTGAAAACCAAGGACCTGGCAAGCTTCTTCCTTCGATACAACCTCGCTTCATAAAAGTAGGACGTTCACAAAGTTAACTACGGGTACATTGCAAAAGATGCTTCATTTATTTCGGCGTGGTGCAACGGGCAATTCAAGCGCAAGCGAGTATTGCATGACATCTAGTGCGAGGGAATCACTCCGACGTGCATTCAGTAAAGCCAAAATGTGTTTAACTTAGACATTCGCAAGCGACCTATCTTACGATCAGTGGTACGAAGCTCGCTTTATCCGGCATGAATGGTCCTAACGTTTTTCACCTTTGCAAATGCATTCTACATCGATCTTTCGCTTCCTGTGCGTTGGAGTAGCTGTTTTATTATTGCGCATGCTAGAATGTTCTGTTGGCGGCTGTCTTCCGTTTGTATATACTGGAAATGGGGATACGTGCGTGTCCACTTTCTCGGTGTACAATAAAAGGCAAAACCGACACATTCGAGATAGTTCTGGTATTCACTGAAACCAATGGCAAGACAAATTTGATTGTGGTTGCGACCATTTTGTTAAGCTTTGTAATCAAAGTTACCACGGTTATCCATTGAGGCTACTCAAAACAATAACAAGAGGCGTACATCATCATACTTTCGCATGGGACTGGTTGTGGAGAACGTGAGTAATATGCCTATTCAACGTGCTCGCAACGTCCTGTATCCAGCGCTCTCATTTTTCTGCTTCGAAAAAGCTGCGAAAATCATCAAAGCTGAAGTCCTTTATGTCCATGACAGTTCACAATGCAACAGTAGCATCGACTGGGGTCTGCTTAGCACAGAGCTGTTCCGTCTGCCCTTGTTTTCGCCGTCGCTCTGGCGAGTGAACCAGCAAGCACGTGATGGCTGTTCAATGACGCGTCCGACAAGCGGAGAGAAATTCGTAGATTTTTTTCCCCAAGTGTCCATTGCGCAAATACACCTCAAGATTAGCTCAATCGTTGTTTCGTATGCTGTAGTTGCTCCTGGTAGCGCAGCAAACTGTGCAAGGGTGTCGGGCTTTGCACTACTCAAAACTGCGTCGACAGGTGGCGCTGCGTGTCCACCAAACTCCACAGTCTAACGTCTGTAAAAAACTAAACAAGAACATTAAAACACGAGCTTCACCATTATCATCTATATCTGCATGGACGCTCACAAGAGTGTCACCAATTCTGTTCTTTCTCACCACTCTGCTTTCAGTTCAGCAGCTCTGTACGATGCAGTTTGATTGGCAGAAATTTATTTCTCAAATTTGCATGGTGACCAGAGCACATTATTTTTCAGACTGGCAGGATATGCTTGCTGGCAAACATTGAAATCAGGTTACAAGCTGGAGGACGTATTCCCTGGAATGGTGGTTGACCTACAGGCGTTCTGCAAGGAGTCCATACAAGAACAAGATGCCACCATCGAGTCAGCGACAGTGAGAAAAAATAATTTTACAACGCCATCACTATTTTTCATCACAGTGTTATCTTATTTTACCATCTTACAATACGTGTAGCAGTATACTTTCTTGGCAACCTTCTTAGTTATTTCAAAGACCCAATGTTTAAAATCTTTTCACCCTCAAGGAAACGGTATATTCTGTTCAACTCGTTTCTATATTTTACGTACTCTACCACAGATAGAGATGGTAATATTCATAAGCAGTCTCGAATGAAAAAGTAATTAAAGACATGTTTTTTGTTAGACACAACAGTATTGGCAAACAACAGGCACTAAAGCCAAAGAAAGTTTAGGGAAGGTTGCTTGAAGGAATTGTGATATAAATGTGAAAGAATTATAGGGTATGCAAGGGCGACTTGGCACTGACGGGTACCAAACCTGAAACCTTCCGATGCTCTACCATTTGAACTACGGTGGCGGTCACCCTGCCGTACACTTTTATCGGTTATATCTGCGTAGTGAAACCTAGAAGCGTTAGTCATCGCCGCCAAGAGCCACTATGGCTAGCTCAGAACACTATGCCTTTGCTGCTCGCTTCACATAGCACGTGATATTATTACGAGCTGGCAACTGATTTACGATCATTCGCATACTAGCTGGAGCCGTTACTCAGTGGTTCATAGCTTTGTCACTCGACGACTGAAATTGCGTCTTTTTTTGCTCCGCAAGATAGTGCCGATAACAGACGCACGAAGTTGAAACTGCACTCAAGTGCAATATTGGTAGTTATTTTCGTCGGAGTACTACGAAGCCAGCTTTCCAAAATGCTTTCCTAAAGCTTATGTGCCATGAAACTAAGACAGGGATACCTTGGCGATCGTCATGAAGCCTTATTAGCATAGACTTGTGCAGGAATTTTTAATAGGGGCGCAAAAACTCAACACTACCGCCCCCCCTTTCATTTTCTCTTTTGGTCGAGCTCGAAAAAAAATAGGTTCATGTGAAAATGAAAAAAAAGCAATAACTCACTTTAAAAAAATGACCACCCTTTGTTCACCGTCTATCCAGAGGAAAAAATGAAAGGTTAACAGCTCTTGGAATGTGAAATCAGTGGTTCTCGGCCGCCATTATGGTGGAAACCAAATCACGGCACATTCACGAACAAATGGTGATGACAGTTGACAAAGCACTGTGATCGTTCGGTGTAACCGTAAATCACCCGTGTCATTAACGCATGCGAATGAGTATCAAGTGGTGTACAGACATATACTTTCTTTATTGGCCATATGTGGTATGCTGTGTCGAGTTGTGAATTTCGCTTCGCCTTCCTTATTGATGCTTTGTGGCATCACACCTCGCCTGAAGTTGGCTAAGACGGAGCCTGGGCGCGCTTCCCTAGCAGTTGTCGGTTGTGTCCAGTGATACGAAACACATCGTAGAGCATATCTAGATGCAATCTACTGCGCAGGCCAGTCGCTGTCCGTGATCATGATAATCATAATCTTCACCTTTGTAATGGTCTTCGTGGTGACCTAAATTGAGTACCTTGCATGTACTGTGCGTAATGGCAGAAAGAATGTGTGGTCTTGAAGGCGATTTTTCTTCATCGTCACCAGCGTCATCATCATCATTGTCAACGGTGGCTACGGAGAAAAACGGCAACGTCTACGCCAACAGACAAGCCCCGACCATAAGGAGCTTCGTGCCTGAAACCTGCATAGCCATAAACTTTAACGTTAAAAAATGAGGGAACATGTCCGTATGAGTAAACTTGTGGCGGACCTCTTTTGTACATTATAATATACTTTGTTCTGTTACATGTGCCCTGAAGGCACCCTCAAGATATATAAACGCTTTCGCTACAGCTCTCTTTCGCTACAGCTCTTTCGCAAGTTCTCTTACCATGCACATGCTTTCGCATGTGCATGGTAAGAGAACTTGCGTGTGTTTTACTCCTTTTGGAGCCACCGTCGGTTCTCGAGTGCCTCGCTTTGCAAACATTACCACTGCTTAGATTATTTGGGTGCGGGCAGTCAGCAATACATCTGCCGTCCTCGTGCGCACAATTATATGGTCCCTGGTCTCCAAGAGTTGGGAACATAAGTAACAGCTCCATATTTTCGTGCTAAGGACAAGGTATTAATGTTTCCTTCTGGTAGTCAACCTGTTCTAATCCATTTTTTTACTCCTAAGAGAAATTTAATGTTTTATCGTATGTGATTGAGTCGTTACTGTGGTTCCCCGCCACGGTGGTCTAGTGGCGGAGGTACTCTGCTTCTGACCCAAAGTTCACGGGATCGAATCCCGGCTGCGGCGGCTGCATTTCCGACGGAGGCGAAAAATGTTGTAGACCCGTGTGCTCAGATTTTGGTGCACGTCAAAGAACCCTTGGTGGTTGAAATTTCCACAGCCCTCCACTACGGCGTCTATCATAATTATATGGTGTTTTATATAATTATATCTCAATCATCAATTGAACCACTTCTGGCGCACTCCTCGTGTAGCGTAAACAGTTGGTCGCCCACACATTCCTTTCACGGTGACTTGGAGATCATTTTCATCAGGCATTCCTTTGAGAATCTTTTGGTAGTTGTTGTAGATTCTGCAACCACGATTGGTTTCCTCCGAGGGTAGGTCGACTCTCTACATTGTCTCGTCAGAGTGCCCGTCGAATCAAAGATACCATGGACAATTTATATTGGTAGAGTTGCACCACTCAGTCCAGAGCAGTGCGAGGCTCCACTCACTAGCTCGTACATGGTATGACTGCCACTCATGGATCAAGTTCGGCGGGAGGTCAAAAGCAGTAGATGCGTGAACGAACGACTCCTGCCGTTCTGACTACAAGGTCACTGTTCTTACATTCCTTCGAATAAAGGTCTGCCACCTTTCTTTCAATCGCGCTCCTGCGACTTTTCGAAGTTTTTGTCATATCCGCATGCCAATGTCATTCTTAAGTGAGTCACACCTGAAATTTTTCAGTTTGAGTATATGGCAGCAGACTTTGCGTTAACTTGGATCGTTTTTTTTCTTGTCATGTTGCACGCTTTCTGAACCGAGACCACCTGACTTACTTCTATTTGTTTACTCACACTATGCTTTCTTTTCTTCTTCTCACGTGTGTGAAGGTTGTCGAGGCAACATGTAAGGTCCAGTGCGTGTACTACAAACTACAACTGATGACAGCAAGCACATATAACTATTACCAAAGAATGAGATACTACAAACAGGTCAGCGCACTTGACTACACAAAGTGTGCCGAAGGAAAGGTATGGATGACACTGACATTTTGAAGTGCTTTCGCTTGCAGGGCGTTTATTTTACGCGACAGTAACGCTGCGAAGGTAAGAAACAAGTGATACCGTACTTAAGCGGCTCAGCGTGCCATTGGGCTAAGCGAAAAAATGGGGGTAGGGGGTGGCAGTGAATCGCACGGTTGCGCCACACGTTGAAAGATGTTCAAGTTACTGTCAATCGAGCAGGTACTTTGTTTGGAAAACGTTGTGGGCAAGTTGCCCGCTAGGTAAAAGCTCTGACTGTGCCAGTGTTCTACGCATCCACAGTTGGGGTCTTGGCTCGTTCGCTGGGCTCTCTGAGCCGCTTAGCTATTACTCTCTACCGTTAGAAACGCTCGGCACAGAACGTACCACAATGCTTGGGAAGCTTCACAAATGTTCTATATCACTCTGTTTAGATTACGAGCGAGAGGGAATAGCCGAGTTCATTCGAAACCTTTCGCGTACACCAGAGATGACGCTGGAAGGTTTGATGACTGCTTTATCAATGACAACATGCTTCCCCGGTGATCAGATTACTCATGGCCGAAGCTCTGTTTACCGCCATCCGTGTTCGCAGTGTACTGTTTGTACTTCTCCTGCATTTCTCGAAGGCACAAGTCCGCCTATATATATATAAAAACACCAAATTTCTTAGCCCTAATAGAGCCTTATTCACCGTCGCTCCCACAGGACAACAAACTCTCGGCGTGTATTAGTTAGTCTTCTGTCATTACGTAGGACATAGAACAATAGGTGGTGCTCAGATAAAGAAAGAATAATCAGAGCAAAAATAAGAAAATAGCATCCTTTTAGAATTTGTTTGAAAGGTTTGTGCTCTGATAAAATAACAGAAAACTTCTTCAAGGCGTCTTATAATCAACGCGTATGCAAAATGGGAAGGAAATAGCAAAAATCAGTTCTTCTTTTCACTTCCCGGACATTTGGCATTTGTTTCGTGCCGCCATTTATTTTCATGACAAGTTCACGCTGTCAATGCATTCATACAATAGGCATACTTTTACTGTGTATACCCGCCCAATTTTTTAACCTGAACGCGCGAGCATCGACCGTTGAGCCTGTAAGCGCCTGTCCAGGGCGTCCTACAGTCTCGCTCTCGGAACAGCTTAGAAGAAGAAAGCGGCACAGGACTGTTCGTCATACAGCTTTTCTCGAGCATATTGCCATTGTGCTCTGTTAAACCCCACTTATCTATTGGGTGGTAAATGGTCGCGCATTCAAAATAAAAAAAATGGGAAGGTTTATATGTTCTGCTGGAGTTTGATTGTACAATGCATTTAGTACAACGTTTAATCAGTATTTCTTTTTTATTCTTCGGACCTTTGACTTATAATCCCAGAAGACGTGGCAGACAATTAGTGTGATAATTTAGAGCTCATTCAATCTCTGACTGTGACTAAGAGTTTCTAGCTCTTTTGCAGCCACAGCTTGTATCCCCTAGTACGTCATTTGTACTAGTTAGATTTGTTAATGCCACGCATGGCTGAGTTGTTTCAACAATGTTTCTTTCAACTGTGCGCGTATGTGTGGCATGGTCAGCGCCTAGAGAAGAGTGAACGATAAATAATGTGGGGTATAGCCTTACCACCTCAAGGTTTCCTTATTTTCCTTCTAGGTTTGCATTCAAGGCGTGTGTGTCAATAAACCTCCCTCGAAGCAGACAACCGTGCCTCCTGCCTCGGTTGTGACTTCAAAGAAGCCCATTGACATACCCACGTTAAAACCAACCAGCACAACTGTTGGCCATTGCTTCTGCAACTGCACTTCTATGCAACCCATCAGACGTGTTCAAGGGCGCTAAATCTATAATCTTGACAAATGCAGTACGTGTTTTGAACCAGTACCCGTCGTATCAGATAAATACCTACTACTATATTAGGTAAATACACTATCATGTCAGCTGTACATTCATTCATATACTGTGATTTCAGCTAAAAGCCAATGCGCATAAAAAATAGCTTCGAAGTATAAAGATACTCCAATATCCAAGCACCTCTGGAAGAAAAATTGTGTAGGAAGTAGGCATCGTGTTAGCTTAAGATAGCATTCGGACAAAATCATTTGAACCACGTGAATTATATGGAATTTCACTTTCCCATACACAACCTCAAAAGCTTTCCATGTAGTTAAAATAATGAAAAGCTGTCATCAAACATGTTTTGTCCTAATCGTGCAAAAAAAAAACGCATTTGCTGGATTTTACAAGGGCGTCGCTCCTGTGGCACACGACGCCTAGAATATTGGAAACAAAATCAGATTACTGTGGCCGAATACATAAAAATACAGGATTTCGGAATTTTAATGTGTTGCCTTCATGAATAAAGTTCATGTCACGGTTAGAGTAACTTGTTGGAATTTTTTTAACAAGATTTATACATTTACACATTATACAGATTATACATATAACGCGGAGAAAAGCCTGTGTTTCGTTCACGTTTTAGGAGAACCAACGCTCCCGCTCTCGCAGCTGCTGCGGCTTGATTGGGCCGAATAAAAGATGTGAAAAAAAAGTCTTACTGAGCATGCTCAGTAGGACAACTGGGCCCCCAACCTCTGACGTCACTGGGGCAGCCTTTCGGCCTTGAAATTTAGTCGGCATTGGTCACGCTCAGTTATCTCGCTCGGTTGGCGCGTCAACTACGGAAAAGATAAAGACAGCAAGTTGTGGTGGGCATAAAATGGAAGCCGCCGTCAGCTGCGCCGAACAAGGGTAACCAGGCACTCATCGAAGATGGCTTAAACGGGCAACATATGTTTTCCGCGGCTCTGCGGTGGCTTGACCCGGGGACATCTTGTTCCGCGATGGTTTTCCAGCGTTTAATTCCTAAAGGCGACGGGTGAGCACAAGAATTTCAACCAATAATTGTAGGAAGTATTGATTTTGCATCAGTACATAAGAGTAAACCCAGTTCTCTGCAAGTCTGACTGGACTGACAGAAGTGCAGTGTCGCTTTTAATAATTGGTGAAGATGGCAGCCAAGCTCCTGTCGAGAAAATGCGTTTATTGAAAAGGCTTGATTTTGAGTTGGTTAGGCTACAAAGTGTTAGTTTCTTCTACTTTCCGCCTGTATTTCAAAAGATGTCAAGTACTTATTCGCTGCTTCCTGCTCATTAAATTCTTCTTATCAGGGTTTGAAAATTTGTCAGTCTTTATCCTAAATACACGTGATGGGCTAAGTGCTTAAAAAATATCACAAAGAATGTCGATGGAGTCAACGTTTTGACAAGTGAACTTTCCTTCGTCAAAGCAATGCTGTTGCCTTGACGAAGACTAGTCAACGTGCCGAAACACTGTTTCCAGTGACGTTGTTTCTAAAAAAAAACAAAAAAACGCCTGATCGTTTCAAACCTCACCGTGCCTTTGATCTTCAGTCTCATTTGGTACTGAAGTTCTGCGAGAAAGCTATGCGCACTGCCATAACAAATGAGATTGAGTAAAAAACGATGTGTCCTGCGATTGTTGATTATTTTCGCATTCATTCGGATATTCTGGGTTCAACGTTTGTTAATTATGTCCGTATATCAGTTGTCAGTTAAAGAACCTTTATAGATAGACACTTACATACTATGTGTATGGCTGTTGTTTTTTAATACAAATTGTGCAATATAAAAGTTGATTTTATTTGTGCTGATCGAGTTTCGTCTTACTGGGAAGTCAGAGAGCTTACCTTTCGCCTTACAATGACAGGTTGACATCATGCGGTAGAATGCTCACCTGCATATGAAACCTGCATATGAAACACAACTGTGCCGTGATTGACGGCTAGTATTTAGACACATTTCGCAAGCCGTCCGGCATCGCCGAATTTTTGTTGCGAAAATTTCTATCAGGAATTGTCATAAAACATCTTCTGTATAATAACCACTCATAATTATTACCAAGCACGCTTACGATAAGATGCATTCTGGTAGACATTTACTGAAGCTCATTTTACTACGTGCGATCCCAAAAAAAGTAAAACTGGGTTTCGCAGCATTAAAAACAATAAAAGTAAACAAAAAGTAACGACCAATTTTTTGACATAGAAGTCGGACAAGTGATGTCCCTGTGACCCACGTAAACGCTCTAGAAAAGTTGATCCTTTTTGTGCATTTTCGTGACGGTCCACAAATGAACACTGCAAAGAGAACAATGCAGCTATTGAATGTTTAGACGCCAGCACTATACTACCTGCAGCAGGTGGGCTTACAAATAATGAATTGTGGAGTGAGGAAGGTGTGGTCATCCCTATAGGTAGCCGTTCGAATTTTTTATATGACACTGTAGTTTGTTTTTCGATCTCACCAGTACAGCTAGGTATCGTGGTAGTATTGGATGCACCCTAGTTCTTCACTGGTGCATCCAAATGCACAGACACACTTATAGTAGCCACCCAGTGCGACAAAACTGTATTTTTTTATTTATTGTATCATATGTTCGCATTCTAACGAACGCCAATGCTTTGGATTGCACTATGTCAACTCTATACCAACAGCAGTAGCAGACGTTTATGCTTGTTTTTAAATTGGTTAGGTCATAGCTCTCTACAAAAGTAAGGCAGTTCGCAACGCACAACACACGCAACTTTTCC
Source organism: Rhipicephalus microplus (assembly GCF_043290135.1). Classification (NCBI taxonomy): domain Eukaryota; kingdom Metazoa; phylum Arthropoda; class Arachnida; order Ixodida; family Ixodidae; genus Rhipicephalus; species Rhipicephalus microplus. The sequence continues at coordinate 26,472,434 of NC_134707.1, forward strand.
GAAAGATAACCAATGCAAACAAGTGGAGACTCTCGGAATCCTCGGCTTGTGAAATGTCAGAACTCAACTTATATTTTGTGACGGCTTATGATCATGGTTGTCGTTAAAGGTGCTTTACCGCATTCATATACGAATCGCTAGAACTTATATTGCAAGCATGTTTTGTTTTTTCTTTAAGTGTGACCACTGCACCGGTACATTCGGCCACGCTTCTCGCAATGTCACGTCAAGTTGACTTGCGCCTATTCTGCACCTCCTAAAGTTGTCTAACTCACTCACTCACTGCCAATGTTTAACAAAATGGTCCATCTCTACAGATGGCTTGTTTGTGCTGAACATGTTCGATTTGCTTGACTTTTTTCAGAAAACTTTAATGGTATTTTGGGAAAAAGCATCTAGGGCGTTTTGGATCTTTGGCATTTTAAGGTACTTTGGGAGTTAGGCACTGGTGCCATATCACTTGTTGCAATTAGCCATTGCAAGTAAATACTTTATCGAGACAGTAGGAATGCCTTTATTAAGCCTCCTTAAGAACTGCAGCTGGTGTAAACGCTAGACCCCGCATAGACATGCTGTTGCTGTGGGCACTGGTGAGATCTCCTGCTCAGAAGTTTACTGAAGTGTAAGTTTTCTACAGACGTCTCCACTTACCCTAGGAAAAAATGCTTCAACTCTATTTACCTGCATCATACAGCTGCGATATTATTGTCAACTAGAGCTTCATTCAGAGTCAGTTTTGAGCGAAGAGAGCCATATACTAGAAGTGAGCGGTGAGGCTTCTTATTGTGCCATTGCGTGTTCGAGAGAGCTATCATCATACCAATTGGTATTGCCTTTAATGGGGCCCTCTAAAGCTTTTCACGACTTCAAAGTTTTCAACGTTTTTATGGCTTGTTGCGTATACTGACGGCTTAAGAGATAAGTGCTGCAAGAACGGTGGCGACATATCGCCGCCGTTCTTCACAAACACATGACATTATTCTCCAACACATCCCTGATGCAGCATACTATACACGGCATCAGTTACAACTTTCTGGCTTTATTTATTGCAGGAAGCGCGACGCGTTGTCAGAAAGCCGTCTTCCTCACTTTTCACAGCCCATGATCCGCGATGGATGGCTTCCGGCTTGTGCGTCATGTTCTAGCTGCCAAGACAATGTCTCAATGTCCTTTTTTCTCGGTGGTGCCCACCGCCTGATTGCAAGCGCTCGATCCGGTCAGGTAGGGGTGTGTGGCAGCGTCTTTGGCCGAGATCCTCTCGCGAGGGCTGTAGATAAGCATCTTCAAAAGCAGATCTACCACCTCGCAGTCCGCCTCTGGAAGTAGCTCGGCCACGATGTTCTTTCTCCACATCGGAAAGGTCGGCTTGGAGTTTGGTAGCTGCGTCACTTCTGGCCACGTGTCCGTTGTCGGCGTACCGAGGACGCGGAAGATGCGAAACAGCTGGTCGATCTCCGAATCTCCGCGGAAGAGAGTTTTACCGGTTAGCAGCTCGAAGAAGGTGCACACGATACTCCACACGTCCACCGGTGTCGAGTAACGACTGGCCCCCATGAGAATCTCCGGCGCCCGGTACCAGAGGGTGACCACCTCGTGGGTGAAGATGTGGACGGGCAGCGTGAAGGCACGGCACAAGCCAAAGTCGGCGACCTTGAGGCCGCCATTGTCGTCAATAAGAATGTTTTCTGGCTTCAGGTCACGGTGCAGAACCCGCCTTTGGTGGCAGAAGAGGATGGCGTCTACCAGCTGACCGAGGTACTTCTTAACGACGGCGCCATTCAGGGTCTTGTTCTTGGGCTGAATATCCAGGAGCTTCTTGAAGTCCATGGCCATGTACTCGAAGACCAAGTATATAGCCTTGGACGGCGGCATGACGACTTCTAAGAGACGCACTATGTTTTCGTGCTTTAGCTCCCGTAGGAGGGCCACCTCTCGTATCGTCGTAACTGGCACGCCTTCCTCTGCGCCATCGACTCGGATCTTCTTGATGGCCACGATCTTGTTAGTCGCCTTGCACTTTGCCTTGTAGACGACGCCATACGTGCCTTCACCGATCTTCTCCATCATGACGTAGTTCTTTATCCTGTCATCACCGGTCTCGGAAGCCGTGCCTGCAGACATCGCGAAGGTACGCGCAGATTCTTAGTCTAGAGAGCTGTATAAGCGGCTGCCGAGGACCGTTGGAACAGTACCGGTATGAGTGGCAGCTCGCGAAAGCTGACCACGTGCTTTGATGATGATGATGATGATGATGATGCCTCGGCTATGGCTCTTGACCACTCAGGGGGATTGGCAAAAAATTTAGTATATGAAGTTTAAAGCCTTTCTAATGATGCCTAATCCTAACAGGAGGAGGATAAAGCACACGTAAATACAGAAAGAGTGCAATATTTTTTTTAGCCATTTTGACCAGACAGAATAATATATATCTCGAATTGAAATTGCAGTAATTTCGAACACGTTTAAAATTGATGTTTAGAATATGCTCAATAATATTATAATAACAAATATGCAAATTGGAATTTAGAGGCGCATTCGTTTTGTTTCACGAAGATAGCTGCAAACGGCTTTAAAAGCATTGCTGTGGCTGTAGCCCAGAACCAAAGCTTTATGATGATGATGATGAATCCACAGACATGGCTCGTACCCACTCAGGGGGATTGGCCAAGAATCGATGACTTAATTAAGTAAGTTTTTTTTAAATATTGAAACCACCTACCAGAAAAAAAGAATGAAAAAAGTAAAGACACCCTAGTCAGAATGAATGGAGTGCAATAGTTGCTTGTCACTCGTGCAGATAAGACAACTATTCATTACCTTGAATAAGAATCAGGATAGTTAAACGATGCTCTTGTGTTCGTTGGAATTATTTTTTTTTATGATTAATAATCACGCAATTAAAAGCTTAATTCTTTTACTTTCATTCAGGTACTTGGAAACTGCGTAGAAAACGTTCTCGTGGCTGAAGCCCAGATCGTAAGCACCGAAGGAAAGTATGTTTTCTATAGTGAAATTCAACCCCAGGCTAGCAAATGGGAGGGCTAAGAATGTTTTCCTAAGCAATTTGTATCGGCGACATGATAAAAAATAGTGCTCTATTGTTTCCAATTCTGAACAAAAGTTGCATAGTGGTGATATCGCCAGACCAGCCCTATGTGAATAGAAATTTAACGGGGGGACACGACATCGAAATCTGGTTATTATGGTTTCCAACTGTTTTGTAGGACACCAATGACTTTTCCATGGAAATCTTAAGTGAGTAAATTCTGGTGTTGACAATATTGCTTCCATAGCGTCTGCACTGAGCGCAAGCTTTCTGTATCTTGTCGCCGTTATAGTGGCCACTTCGGGAAGGACTGATAGTACTGGCCCTTCCAATGCTGTTCGTGCTAGAGAGTCGGCGATTTCATTTACTTCTAAGCCGCAATGACCGGGTACCCATACTAATTTCAGTAGCTGCAGCTGAGGAGGAACTAGCATAAGGAGCGTCTTTAAGGCCATCGATTTTGTTGACGCCGTAATCGACGTACATACTGACAGGGAATCCGTTATTATGATCGCATTAGCGGCATTCAAAGGTAGCTTTCGCAGCGCTAGAACTATTGCCAACAGCTCAGCTTCAAAAACTGGGGTGAAATCCGGTAATCTTAATGAAAAAGACCAGTCAAGCGAATGTGAGTATATACCTACACCTGTCTTTTCATTCAATACTGAAGCATCTGTGGCTATAATGTTATTCGTTTCCGCATGTGCAAGATAATCCTGCAGTCGGCTATTTAAGACCTTATAGGATTGTAATTTGGCCTTAGAGGGAAAAATGTCATCGAATTCAATCTTAAGAATTTGATTTGTATCCTGCGCAGCAATCACATCTCGAATTTTTACCTTTAACCGATCTAGTTGTTTCTGGACAAAAGCAATTTGAGGTGTTCGAAAGCGTGGCCAATGGGCAAGAAAAAAGCTGTCTGGGTCATTTATAAAATCATACTCAGATCGTCTTGGCGCATAGCTATAAAATTTCAGAAACGTCTGAACCGTTAGGATACGAAAACGGCAAGGCAATGTAGGTAATCGTGCTTCCTGATACAAAACATTGTTTCTTACAAACCTCGGAAGTCCTAGACACAATCTCAAGGCTTCTCGTTCCAGCATAACCAGAGGCTTTATTTTATAGGCAGGGCCACCTGAGAACAATACGCACCCGAATTCTAGGATTGGTCGCATATACATTTTATAGATCATCACCATTGTGCTTCTGCGTAGACCATATCGGCGGCTGCTCAGTCTACGAAGAATTCCTAAGGCGCGTTGTGCTTTAGATGCCATGCTTTCTATGTGAGGAGCCCAGTTTAGGTTGGCATTATAAGTTACTCCCAAATATTTAAGAGATTCCACCTGTGGAATGGGCTCTTCTTTATAACATATTGAAATTGAGATGGGATCGGATATTGGGAATATCAATACTGCACTCTTATTTACATTTAAGGTCATGCAGACTGCATCTAGCCATCTCTCCAGCATATTGACATATCTCTGTAGCGTTTGATATAAAGAATATATGTCACTATGTGCCGTGAAAAATGCAATATCGTCAGCATATACAAACACCTTCACGTCCTGGCAATGCGGTATAGTGCTCATTAAGATGTTAAATAGAACTGGCGATAATACAGCGCCTTGGGGGACACCACGTGTTTGTTTGCACTTTGACGATGCGCAACCATCCTTAAAGCAATAGAACTCCCTTCCTCTCAAAAATTCCCTCACCCACGCCAATATATATTTTGGGAGATTGTGGCTCTCTAATATGTCTAATAATACTGAATGTTCTACACTATCGTATGCCTTAGCAATATCCAATGTCACTAGTGCCGCATGTTGTCTTTTTTTGCGAGCAAGCTGAATGCGGCTTTCTAAATCTGCGTGTGCACACCAGATTGAACAATCTGTTCTGAAGCCAATTTGATTTGGATTTAATATCGAATTTTCCTCCATCCATATTATAACTCTTTTATTGAGCACTCTTTCGATGAGCTTCACCATATTAGATGTAAGAGAAATGGGTCGAATGTTTTCTATGACATATCCGAATCCGTGTCTTTTTTGTATCGGCACTATTTTAGCTAATTTCCACTCATACGGAATCCAGGCATATTTTAACGAATAATTTACAGTGTTTAGTAGGTCACATGGTGATAATTTGAATAATATTTTTATCATAGCAGTTGTGATTCCGTCCGGACCAGGAGCTGACGAGGGCAAACCTTGTATCACTTGTGCTAACTCTTCCTCTGTAACTTCAGTAACTTCAATCGTTGACGCTGGTTTTTGTAGATTGTAAGGCTTAGTTGATGTAAATCTACACTCCAGGCCTTTAGCCATGGTTTCTAAGGATTTCTTTGTTTCTTCCAAGGACATAATCTCAAACCCTTTATTATTTTGAGATGGCATCATTTTACGTGATCTCATGAACCTGAACAGCGCCTTTTTGTTACAAGCTTTTGAAAGGTGATCATAATGTTTTCTATCATATTGTTCCTTAGCTAAGAAGACCGTGCGTTTGAAAATTGCAGCGTGATACTTGTAATCAGACCAGTTTTGAGGGCACTGGTTATACATAAGTTTTTTCTAAGCTGCCTTTCTTCGTCGGAAATCCCGGGCACAGTCCGAGTTCCACCACGGACTGTGGGTTGTGCTCTTTGCGGATTCCACAACGAATTCTGCATTTTTATATGTTCTTTTGATCAGTGCACTTAGTCTCATGGCTTTTGTATCTTCTTGCTCTTCAGAATGAGTTGCCAAAGCAGATTCTAAATCCTTCCTAAATTTGGTGTAATTAATAAACACTCGAGTCTGAGAGCCTGACATTATAACGTGGCAAGCAATCTCGAATAATATTGGCAAATGATCACTGTTAGTTGCACAATCACACGCACTCCACGACAAACTAGTGAGTGATGAACTCACAAAGCTTAAATCTAAGGCTGAACGAGACCTATCACTAATGTAAGTGGGTGTTCTTGAATTCAGGCAACACAAGTTATTATCCGCTGTCTACTCCCACAATCTCTTACCGCATTGATCAGTTCGGAAACCCCAGCACGTATGTTGAGAATTGAAATCGCCGATTAGAATTTTATTTTGATAACTAGAAGTCACTGCAGCGTCTAAACATCGAGTATCTATTACACCTTTAGGAAAGTATGCATTCACCACCAAAAAAGGCATGCAGCCTGGTAAGGTTATTTCTAAGGCGAGAATTTCACTGTCAGGTGACATGAGCTTATACGCAATTTTTGCTTTGAGACTTATTCTATTATTAATAAAAAATGCCAAACCTCCACCTTTCGATGGACGGTCTAGACGGAAAGATCTGAATCTATTTAATTGAAAAGACTGATGCATTGAAAGCCAAGTTTCTTGTAGTGCAATAATATCTGGAGAAAATTTCGATGCCAAATATATTAGATCAGTTGCTGCAGAGTGAATTGATCGGCAATTCCAATGAAGAATTTTAAGTGACCCTATTTTTGCTCTAAAATAGTTTCAGCGATGGCCTTGTTTAGAATATTTTCTTTAAGAAAATCAGCTTTAGACAGGGTGTTCTTCTGGTACTTTTTGGTTTTTGAATCGACAGGTGCGATGCCTTTTTTGTATAAAGGGGATCTCGAGCGCTTTAGCGATCGGGGATCCATCTCCATTTCGTCTGAGTCCTCCACTTTCTTGGTAAGCTCGCATTGAGATACGCTACCTTCCTCTACTGAATCTGCAGCTACCATAGGTTGCTGTGGCGTATCGGAGCCATACTTCTTTGAAATTTTAGGGGAGTCACGAATGTGAAGGGCTTCCGTAGCCTGATGTGGCGTAGCAGAGTCATACTCCTTTGCAAACTCCGAGGAGTCACTAATGTTACGTGGTGCACTGTGGTTGTTTTCCGCTGTACCCAACATTTGAGCCATCTGGTTCGATAGAATCTGGGCCAAGGACTCACAAATATTCCCAGCGATGCGCTCCATTGCCTTCTCCACTGCCTTCTCAATCGCTTCCGCAATAGGGACAGAGAGAGCTTCCATTGTTGGCATATTACGAGCTGTAACACCGGCGTAGCCTTGTGTTCGTGCTTGTATTTCAAGTGCTGCTTCCTTCCGTGAACACCGTCTTCGTTCTACTATCTCTAGAATTTGCAGTTCACGTACCTTTGCCGAACAACTAGAGCTATCGGCCGCATGAGCTTCGCTACATAGGCAACACTTTTCTTTATCACTCAGACAGTCGCTAGAATTGTGACCTTCCCCGCATACCTTACACCTGACCGCTGACCTACAACCTTTCATTGTGTGACCATAACGCCAGCACTTTATGCATTGGAGCGGACGAGGAGAGAGCGGCTCTACTCTGTAAATTAAAGGCCAAGCCTTAATTTCTGATGGTCGGACTGATCCCGCAAAGGTCACAATTACAGACTCAGTTGGTATTTTGTTGTTATCAACCACCCGTCCACACCGATAGACTGAAATAGCACCTGCTGGCGAAAACAGCTCTAGTACTTCGGAGGGTGGCATGTTGGCATCGACGCCACGCACTAGACCTCGGGTACATGCTAAATGAGAAGGTATGAACGCGCTCACCGGCTGGGATGCAAACGTTGAGCACTTTAGCAGATCTAGGACACAGGACTGGTCTGGCGAAAAGCACAGTATGCCTCCTCTGCCGAACTGGCGGACCTCCGTTATGGACTGGTATTGGGCTGTCACTGACCGTAATTCCGCCTGAATGATCTTCGGGTTTTTCATCCTAATGATGCCGTCATTGTTCGGGACTAGAGCCACTGGAACCGATGATATTCCGTTGTTCAAAAAAAGATCCACTGGCACCTCCTTTGGATCCGTAGAAGCAGACCAAAGAAAAGTCCCTGGCCCTGGCGAAGATAAGGGCATCTTGTCTTGTCTGAACTGCACAAAAAACACTGATCAAACAACTATTGCAGCATAAGAAACGATGGTAGATCAATTAACCAACAACAGCTACTTAATTCTTGGCCACACCCCGAGAGCAAGCTTCAACGGCTAGAGCCGACCACCACCGATGCCACTGATCGCTGTACCTTCTCCTTCTTCCAAAGCTTTACCTGCTTTTACTTCTTCTTCTTCTCCTCTTCTCAAGGCTCTTACCCAATGCAGGGCATTGGCCGTCGAAGGGGTTCGTTTTTTTTTCTTTGTTCAGTGTTTTTTTCGCGTGTATGTTGTAAACACGGGCATAAATGTGAATCTAGTTTTTCATTGGTGGGATTGTAGTACGGACTTCAACAAGAACATCGTGGGCAAAGTGGCCTTGACATAAAGGCAAGAAGACAAAAGATCACGAAAGCATGGATCGAGATCAAAATTACAATAATATTATCCCTTGGCGTCACTTCATCAGGTTGCTGCTAAAATGATGTATGCTCTACAGTGTTTGAATACATCAAAGCAACAACAATTTTACCGTGTTATTCTATGCTTAGTTTTTTCAGATTCTTAGTCTATAGTTCGAATTTTTTTCTAGCGGGCAACAGAGGTGACCGGACCGCTTGTTCAGTTAGCATTTTTATTTCTTCCATGTTTTATCTCGAAACTAATTTTGCAGATTGAATTTAGTTTCATTACTTTAAGCATCCTGCCACCCGGATCTTTGCCCATCCTTCTTTGTGGGTGAGCGGCGTCTATGTGGGGTCACCATCATGATCATCATGGCATTTACCAGGCTCAATTTCTGGCAATCATACTTGCATTGCGCAGATCGCCCAGTATCTGTCCGCAATCGCCATTATAACAGACTGCCTCTCGAAACTTATTTTGCAGATTGAATTTAGTTTCATTGCTTTAAACATCCTGCCACCCGGTTCTTGGCCCATCCTACTTTGTGGGTGAGCGCCATCTATGTGGGGTCACCATCATGATCATCATTGCGTTTACCAGGCTCAATTTCTGGCAATCACACTTGCATTGCGCAGATCGCCCAGTATCTGTCCGCAATCGCCATTATAACAGACTGCCTCTCGAAACTAATTTTGCAGGTTGAATTTAGTTTCATTACTTTAAACATCCTGCCACCCGGTTCCTGGCCCATCCTTCTTTGTGTGTGAGCGCCATCTATGTGGGGTCACCATCATGATCATCATGGCATTTACCAAGCTCAATTTCTGGCAATCATACTTGCATTGCGCAGATCGCCCAGTATCTGTCCGCAATCGCCATTATAAAAGACTGCCTCTCTGTGTGTTCTCATTTATAGGGCCACGCAGTGCAAAGTTATTCAGCGTAGAGATATGAAAATAAAATGAAATTGATGCTTACCCTCAACTGAATTTTCGCAAGCTTCCCTTACTGCGTTTCCCTCGCCCTCTGACATCGGAAGGCAGGTCAAATGAAATGAACAGAAAGCCCTACCGTACAGGAATCTCGCATAAAATATTGCCTGTTGTGTCCAGCATATTAAGGACGCCGTTGCGATGGTAACAAGCAATGTTCTATTTGAAGAGAGAATGACACGTGCAAAAGGAGCCAGCTCGCGAACGCTTATAGAAAGTTTTGTAGCTTTAGTGATATATATATATATATAAATATATATATATATATATATATATATATATATATATATATATATATATATATATATATATATATATATATATATATATATATATATATATATATATATCGACGACGCTTTTACATTTTTTTAGTTTTCTTCAAATAACGGCACCCGGAGCGTCGCCGGCGCGTTTCTTGAGGCACATGGCGTTCGGTGCATTCTTTCACCAGTTTAGCAGTTTTCAAGCTGGAAAAGTCGGAGAGCTTTATCCTCTGTCACGGTAGAAAGAGCAAGAGGTAGAAAGAGCAAGCGAGAAGTAGAGAGACAGATAAAAAAAATGAAGTGAAAAGGAAAGACAGAAATAACGAAGTAGAGCTATAAAGAGAGACAATAAACACACAGGAAAAAATGTAGACAACCAAGTAAAGAAAAGAAGGAAGAGAAAAACAGAACGGAACCAGGAAGGCTTTTAGCGGCCGTTCTTCTTTCAAGCTTTGTCCCACAAGTACGAAGCTGTCTTTTTTTTTTCTGCCGGCCGCGATGACTTTAAACTCACAAATGGCAGAACCCAGCCACAGTAATACTCCTGAACACGAAAAGGTCGACATTATAATAGGACGCCGTAGGTCGCTGTCTAATTTTTCAAAACTTGCAGTGCCATCTAGCCTTCGCAATTATACAAAACATCAACCAACTGTGGCACGATGTACACGATGTATTATTTTGGCGTGTTGCTTCTGGGTACTGTTTTCGCTAACGGTAAGCTGATATCAGTAGTCATCTAGTGTTGCGTTCCTGTAATTGTACCGCCTCTTCATTTGCAGAAATCAACCCTCTAACAAGTTGTCATTATCATTGTCGTCATTCACGGTCACACGTAACATGACACAACAATTTCGTTTCATGAAACTACCGTGCGTACTTTGACCGGTTAAGCACGATAGCGTGCGTCCCATCTCTATATGTATACACATATCAGCAAATAGCTCGCACCTTTGTGCGTGCTGCATATCTGTGTTAATGTTGAAGCTTCAAGCAGTACGAAAATCACTTTGCTTGTTGGAGAGGCTATGTTTCCTTACTATCACATTTGTTCAGTTGCGCGTGGATGCTAAAGAAATAATCAGCTTGCCGAACTTCATATAACGTTTCAGTTTACTTCTATAACGTGCATTACTTCAATCTTGTGGTGAACGTGAATCTTTTTTTTTTAATTTCTGGCCTATCAAAACGACTGTAAGTGGAACAAACTCGTGTATGTGTGGCTGCGATGATTTTTTTTGTATTTTTTTCTCTCTTTTTTTTTTCAAGTCCTTATTACCGAACCACAATGCAGGGTAGCATACCAGACTGTTTGGTTAACCTACCGGCCTTCACCTTATCTTTATCTCGCTGTAATCTAAGTTTCTCACTTCAGTTGCAACTTGCCAGAGTACCGCAATTGACATCTGAAGTATGACTTGTATGTAAGTTTGCGTGTGTGTTTCCTATGCAAAGTTTTGTGTTAGAGATAGTAAATATTATAAGAGTAAGTTACTTGGGACATGGTAATTCAATCTAAAACTGTTTTGCTCATTTCTCCTCGTAAATATTTCTCATTTGATTCAGAGATTGCATATCTCTACAGACGTTTATTTTTAAAAGGTAGAGGAGGAAGAGGAAGAAAGGAGGCTAGCTTAAAGTTGTAAATGCTACTTGTAATGAAGTACGTAGGTGTCATCGCATTTGCATATCTAAAAGATTTCAGGACTGTCCTTCTCCCTTCGTGATCTTCATATTCCAAACGCATAACAGGATTTGATACGCATCAACATTTATTGCTTTACTTTGCCTTTCGAAGTTTTACGTATCCCTGATGTATCGGTGGTTTACCATTTAGCACACACTAGTTGCCCTGGCTTTGGTTTTTTAGTGGCAGTGGGCGAGGCAACCAACGCGGGAGTCACTGGACACGCACACATGAAATGCAGGGGGACATTTATATGATTGCCCTTCACAAAACGTGACAGTGGGAAAGTGCGAGCTGGCTTTTTACATTTTGAGTTCTGTAAAAAACGTAAGTCGCGACCTCACAACAGAACAGCAAAGTGCAGTAGCTGTAGGGCAGAGACTCTCTAGACCTACGCGAAAGCTACACCCTATAAGGTTCTACATAGAAAATATAGACGTAATTGACAATCACACGATTGAAAATTAGCTCGTTCAAGAGGCTTACGGCATGCGCTTTCAACAGCTGTATTGGGCTTAAGCAAAGTGTCAATTAACAACAATATTTTGTTGTCGTGCATTTATTATAAAGCGCAATAAAGTATCTTGTGACACACACATTATTTGTTCTTTTTCTCATCTTCTATAAAGCCAGTTTTTTAATTATTTGCTTTGGCTATTCTTCGTCAAAGATTCAATTAACAGTTGGTTACTATGGGGTTCTTACACGCTGAACGCACCAGTCGATTCGGCGAATATCTCAAATACTTTCGAAAAAAAAAAATTCCACGCAATATTTGCGACAAAGGCAGCCATCTGCTGGAATATTTTGGAGAGAAAGATGTTTTTTGAGCATGTGTGAGCCTGCGTAATGTCACATCATGTCACTTGTGTGACATACGACATGAAACGATTCCTCGAGTATCGCTTCTCGTTTCGATACCAAATTTGCTTTACACATTGAGAATTAATAATATGTCTAGTTTTACGTCGAAAACTACGGTATGATCATATTAAAAGAAAAAGCGGCGCACAAAAAGACGGAGACAAAGAAGAGAAACACACACAGCGCTGCACTCACAACTGAAAGTTTAATCCGAGCAACAAGACTTTGATTGATTGATTCGTGGGGTTTAACGTCCCAAAACCACCATTTGATTATGAGAGACGCGAGCAACAAGACTTTAAAAAGTAATAGCCGCGCATGACAAGTGAGGCCCAACGAGATTAAGAGATACGCTCATCAATAAAAGCGAACTCTTTTTTGTGCAATGTAACAGAGGTCTGGCTTACGCAAGCATCACGTGACTTGTTAATATGATAGGCTTCCGACACCTCACGGGTGAATTGATCGTGGTGCTTAAAAATAATAACAGTGTTAGACAGAACAGGTGTGCACCCACACGTGGCACAATGCGAAGCCAAATGGGAAAGAGTGCCGTTATGCAAAGAGAGATAGTGCTCCCGCAACCTTTTATTGATACAGCGGCCCGTCTGTCCCACATAATGAAGACCACAAGATAAAGGAATGCGGTACACCACCCCCACAGCACAAGGCACATACTTATTTCTATGGTTTACGGCACATTTCTTTACATCTGGCTTGTCCTTCTTGTCTAGCTGATTTGACACCAAAGCACATATCTTTCCCAATTTATTGGGTGCCCTAAAAACCACATCAACTCCGTAGCGGGAACCAACCTTTTTTAACCCATGTGCCAGTTTATGCATATAAGGAATTGCTGCGAACTTCATTGTTTCCCGATTGATTTTCCTAGCTGCACGTCCTTTTAAACCACCAATTAACTTTCAGGTGCACACCTGTTCTGTCTAACACTGTTATTATTTTTAAGCACCACGATCAATTCACCCGTGAGGTGTCGGAAGCCTATCATATTAACAAGTCACGTGATGCTTGCGTAAGCCAGACCTCTGTTACATTGCACAAAAAAGAGTTCGCTTTTATTGATGAGCGTATCTCTTAATCTCGTTGGACCTCACTTGTCATGCGCGGCTATTACTTTTTAAAGTCTTGTTGCTCAGATTAAACTTTCAGTTGTGAGTGCAGCGCTGTGTGTGGTTCTCTTCTTTGTCTCCGTCTTTTTGTGCGCCACTTTTTCTTTTAATATGAATATACACCAACTCGCCCAACTTTCTATTCTGTTATAACTACGGTATGACTATGAAAGACGCCATGGTGGAGTGCCCCGCCGTGGTGGTCTAGTGGCTAAGGTACTCGGCTGCTGAGCCGCAGGTCGCGGGATCGAATGCCGGCTGCGGCGGCTGCATTTCCGATGGAGGCGGAAATGTTGTAGGCCCGTGTGCTCAGATTTGGGTGCACGTTGAAGAACCCTAGGTGGTCGAAATATCCGGAGTCCTCCACTACGGTGTCTCTCGTAATCATATAGTGGTTTTGGGACGTTAAACACCACAAATAAATAAATAAATAAATAAATAAATAAATAAATAAATAAATAAATAAATAAATAAATAAATAAATCAGCCATGGTGGAGTGCTCCGGAGATCTGCCCATCTGGTGTTCTTAATTGTGCAATAACATCGCACAGTACAAGGGCCTTTACCGTTTCGCATCCATAGAAATGCGACCGCAGCGGCCAGAAACTGGAGAGACGCCATGTTTCTGTCTCTCCATCAGTTTTTTTTTTTACTTTACACCAAATGAACGTAGTTTTTTAAAGTAACCGTTGTTTCTTTGCCAGTCTTTTCCCTCCCGTCTTCGGAATCATCATCGTCGTTTTTGCGTCTAACACTTGTCTTAATTATTTTGAAGATTTCTCTACCTGCTTTCGCGAGCTTGTGTAAGTTATGCCTTTCACGGGTCTCTCAGATTTGGGTGACGTGTATGCGTCGATAAGCAATGCTAGATTCACACGGTAATTACCTTCCCGGTTAGGGGTACAAAACGTGCGCCGACTTTTACACAGAACGCAGGAGCATATTTGCAGACGCTTTCCACTGTAGCTCTCCCTTCAATGCCAAGAAAGGTTTTCAGTTGGCATATTTGTAGCTGAAAGCCTGAAATGCGCGATCAAAGAGTAGATGAGGTGCATGCCTGAAAAAAAAATATGTAGGAGTGTGGTATACTATCCCAGTTGCGATCACTTGGTTAGCCCATTCAGCATTCCGTATTTCAATAAAATAGACGAAGACATCTTCGCGCGCCTGATGTTATTGCTAGGGTACATTATTCAGGTGTCCTGTCTACGTATTGTGCCCGACTATTCATATTATACAGCCGTTTGTAGTCCATACTTCTATTCAACGTTTGTGCCAGTTTGACCAAACGTCTACTGTGCAGTTAAGGGGGATGATTGATCTTTCACGCAGGATTGAAGGAACCACACGTCGTCTACCCTCGGCTTTTGGAGGAACGATCTTTGGATGGAGCGATGTTGATACGGCTGCATGACCAACTGACGCTCAGCCTCAAGAAAGCTTCCGTGGCAGCGCCTGAAGTGCGAGTCCTTACGTAGGAAAACGGGAAGACTGTCACGCACGTTGTATGTACACATACGCTCAGAAAACACTAGGATATATGTCTGCAGCATGAATAACAAGTCAGAGTTATACACAGCTTTCTGAAAAACTAGGCTGAGAATAGGTTTGCTAAAAATGGTTAAAAAAGTCACGAGGTCTCTTATGCATTTTTCTACAATGACAGAAAGGTCAAAGCCATCTTGTTTTTTTACTCAATTGATGTATTCACTTGGTACGAAAGGCTTTCGGCATCCAACGGAGTTTCACCACCTCTAAGACCGCAGGAACTGGAAGCGTTGACACCTCACGAGCTTTTGAAGTACCTTCTTGATCGGTCCCCCTTTGAACCAGTGGCTATGCCATGTGATGACGTCATGATTTGAGATCACATGATGTGAAGTCATGGCGGCATCATGTTGACATTATACTGTGTCGTCATCACACGATGAATTGTTAGACTACTTTTGTAGAAGTCACGGACGCCGACGGTCATTTTTCGCGTAAGATAAGGCATCTGAGGATTTCGCCCTAAATGTACAAGTAAAAGAGTACCCGATCATCCTCTAAAGGATACGAGTCCGACGTCGTGTGCCTTGAGTGATATCAATGGCACATCCATTTCAGTGCCCATGAAGGCTGGTAATGCGAAACTGTAACAATGCCGCCTTGCGGTCATGCCCAAATTGAGTTTGTGGCATACTGAAGCGTCTCGTACTCGGCTTTAGCAAAGCGAAATTTCACTATATTTGAAAATTAGCAGGCAGGCTGCTTGAACCATTTGTTTTCACTAGCGCAGGCACTGTTCCTTTGAGAATTTCGTAGCGACTTACCACAGACATGTGTTTGGGAATAACAAGCACGCATTAGGGGGCGAAGGTATCAAGGTAATTTGAAACGAAGAGAATATTATCCATATTCCTAATATAATGCTGCATATGACGAAGCTCTTAACTGCCAGAAGGCTTTTAGTATTCGTTCACGACCCAAAATGCCATAGTGTTTTTATTGTTTACAAACATGCACAATGTGTTTATGAGGCCAAAAAAAGAAAATTCCAATTTTTTGTGATTTGAAAACCAGATGGCCTGGGTCCGCGAAGTTCTTTCTTCTAGTTTGTTCATGGGAGACTCATTTCGGTTATGCATTGCAGTACAACGGTGAAGACCTCGAAAAGGATCTATACGAGGACGAAGAAAACATTGCCACGGTATTCGTCACCAAAGACGGGCAAGGTGTTTATATGGTGTGTACAATATTTATTGATTTCAGCTGCTAATGCCACTAGTACTTTCAGTTATGGTTAACTATTTGAAATATATTGATCCACTGTGTGTGCGTGACATTTTCTGTAATAATCAGTTTTTAAAACAAAACCTCGTTAGTATTTCACAGGAAGATTAGATAGCAAAGCTACTGGAGGGTACACTTAAAAACCTTGATGAGGGTTAGATACAAAGTCCTCAATTGAAGAACAGCGCTACACCTATAACAGAAGATGAAGACCACGTAACAAGCACTCGTTTGCTTCAGTGGTTCTTGTATAAAATCAGATGTTTGAAGGATATTGTTGTAATGCATGCATAGATACAAGCGAAACCTTATAAATGTTGCTGAGGTGAGTGGCTCAGTGCGCGACGGGTTGCTCTATCGTTCGAACAGTCATGCCGAGAACGAACGCTGCATTGTTGACACTCCGGACAGGTCACACATTGTAATAAGTTACTTTCCTTGTATTGTGTACACCTGTCATGCCAAGCAGCCCAACTTCCAATTTAATGGGCACGAATAATGATATTTCAGAGATTCTGTACTGCAGCCTCAATTTCCTTTTTCCGTTACCTTTTAATGGTCGTAAATTTGCATTGGTGTGAAAGACGGGCTCCCCCAAAAAGATAGTCCGCCAAGGTGGAACTTTGGTAAGGGTGCTCTGCAGCTGACCCAAAGGTTGTGGGTTCGATCCCGGCATCGGCAGTCGCGTTTTGGTGGAGGCGAAATGGCAGAGAAACGTGGGCTGTGCTAAGTCAGCAGACGTTAAAGAACACCAGATAGTCCGAACTTCCGGAGCTGTGCACTACGGCGTCTCTCAATCATACGGTAGTTTTGTGACGTAAAAATGCAGATATTATCCAGATATTATTATCCTCAAATAGATAACGCATCAGTATTGCTTACTGGTCTGTAAATTACAAGTTTACGTGGGCTTCATGCCTTCCCTTAAGACGACAGCATGATGAAAGCCATATATGTTGAAAGCCATTTCGCTATATGAGGCCATCGTTGCACAGCTACATCTGTCCTCACTGCAATGTGGTAGGCACTCTGGCGCGCCTCCTACTGCGGTGCAAAGTAAGCGTCCCAAGGCTACAAGCAGCAGCACCAGATGCGGACCAAGACCTCCTCAGTTGAGCGTGGGAGGCTGCCATATCCCGGTCGGACCTGGTCGAGCAACGTCAACTCGTCGCTCGAGCCTGGCGGGCTGTCCAGGCTAGAGGGTTCCTGGGATAAGGGACCTCCCACCTTCACTCAGAAGCTTAATTGAATAAATGTTTTCTCTCTCTCAGTTGATGGTATTGAGTCCCCTCTCCCCCGTCGCTGAAAGCTTTCCACACCCAACGCGATTTAGCGTCACCTCCGGGATCAGAGGAATGGGAAGCTCTCTGCATCCCACGTAGTTTGGCATTGCCTTCGTGATTAGCTAACCTTTAACGAAGCAACGATGCTTTTGGATGACGTCTTCACGTTACGTCATGATTGTATTATAATAAAGTCACAAATATTCGCCCGTGACGTCATGGCGACTTCATATGAAGACGTCCTTGGATGAGAATTTTTCGCATCACTCTTGTTGATGCCGCCGATGCCGACTTCCACCTGTCTCGTTTGATGAGGCATGCAAGATTTTTGCCCAAGAACGCACGCAACACGGGGAATTAAGTCACCACTGACACTCATTTCTCACCCTTTTCCTACATTCCAGAATGGACTGGTGGGTCCTAGGCACAGAATCGAGCCAATTCCATTTGCGGAAAGAATAGAAGAAAACGTCGTTTCGCACGCCATCTACGAAATCGATCAATCGCAAATGATGGACCAAACTGTCAGGCACACAGAGCAAGGTTAGTGAATCACAACATAGTTATACTCGATAGGGAAGGACAGTGAAGAAGGATCCGGATTGGATAAGAAAAAGACGTAGATTTCTGCAACCCATCAAGGGGAACGGCATAGCATCATAGAGAGACGTGAAGGTAACTGAACGATAGAAGAGGGGAAAGGAGAACAGCTCCTTCACAAGCCGAATGCCCATACACCAATGAGCCTTCACCTATTTCTACTAGAGCGGCCTTCACCTATTTCTTTTAGAGCAGTGTCTGTTTCCAATCACAGCATGGGAAATGAATGTTTGTTTGAACGAATGTTTATTTCATAATCTATGTACAGATAACAAACACTTGTCAGACCTGTAGCCAAAGGCTAGTTCAAGATAAAAGAATACCCAAGGGGATATCCTGGCACCGCAGAAAAAAAATTGGAGATTGTATCATTAGATCAAGACAATCAACCAACGAGCATCATACAAATGAGAACCTAAGAACGAAGTATACGAGCTACATACAGATAGAATCAAAAGATACAGTGCCATTGATCAAGACGCTATGAAGTACAATATCTATTACATATGAACTAGTAAGCAAAAAAAATTGACTCTAGGAGATCTGCAAAAAACGTACCCTATGAGAACGACGACAGAACTACGAGGATATCTTACCTAATGACACAACACTATAGCATGCCAGTAATTGCACAGAAAGAGCAGTAATCATATATGTATATAATTCAAAACCTTATACAACACTAACAAAGGTTCTATAATTTACTCTGCCTGTATCAAAGAAAGAAAATATTGTTTCAGGGCTCTATTGATGTTCGCAGAATTAATGTTTTCCGTTGGGAGATTGTTTAGGTTTTTTTTATTCCTGTGAACGGTAGCATACGTTTTACGTATACAATGTCACATGGCGTGAGATGAAAGTGACCTGGAGTTTTACTTATAGTACAGTGTGAGGATGAAAAAAAATATGAACGAACTGAATGGATGATTGAATCTCGGGACCTCATAAATGCACATTTGAATACTCTGTGGTCGCAAGCCTTCAAAAGGTAATATGTCTTATTGGCTGAATAATGGGGCCGTGTGATTTTATTACCTAGAATGAGACATAATTCTCATTGCAAGTTTTCGGGGTTTGATAACCGGATTTAGTAAGGTTTCATACGCCCATACCCAGAAATCGCTAGAATATCTCAGGTGACTTTCAATAGAAGCAAAATACATAAGTTGCAATATTGGTATATCAAAGTACTCACGGCCTAATGTTATACCGTAACAACCAGACGCTAATCTAGAGCTTACGCTGGTAATGTGTTCTTCCCTTTGAAGGTGCTTTTGAAAAACCAATTCGAAGTATTTGTAAGAACCTCTCTGTTCTAACGGAATGTTATTTATCTGTATGTTTATAGGTACAGTATCTGCTATCTTGAAACGTGCCTGAAAAACAATTCATTTTGTTTTTTTACCTTACCTAGAAACTTCTTACCTTGAACCAGTTTGATATACTGTACGTGCTACTCCAAGTTTATCTTCTGATTAAGTTCTGTAATATTATCAGCAGTTACCATGCATTCTTCCTGAGCTGGAAATAACAACAATAGTTCGTGTTTTACAATCTCGGGTCGCTCTTCTTTTCCGATCTTTCTAGTTATCAAAAACTCATACTCGCCATGATCACCAGCAGCTGCTTGGCTACGGGGAAATGGCCTCTTCCATGTTTTGTTAATGAATCTGGTCCTGTGCTTGTTGCGACCACGTTGTCTCCTCAAACTTGTGAATCTAATCTACCAACCCAACTTTCTGGTTCCCCTCATGCCCTTGCCTCATTTTCGAATCCAGTATTGCTTTTAATGAACAGGCGTTATCTTGCCATCGTGCTACGTGCCCTGCCCATTCCCGTTTGTTCTGCTTGATTTTGGCTAAGATACCTTAACACCATTTCGTTCCCTTATCCATCGAAAGATGGAATGACTAGCCCTTCAATGATTCAATTTGCCCTCACAGAGGAAAAACTCAGCGAGCGTCAGAATGGACAACCTCCACCAGTCCCAGATAACGTTCAGGTCGAAGTGTACTTCGTCGTCGATAGCCTCCATCATAGGCACTTCGACTCGGAAATGGCACTGCTGATGTATCTGTGCGTCACAATCAATGCTGTGAGTATGCCATACATTTTCAAGAAAACTTACTTGCGCATATCAGGAACTGAAGGCTGTTGTTTGGTACCACCTAAACGGAGTTTTATTACGTAAGTGTGGAGAAAATGTCTCTAACTACGCCTTTACGCGACTCCTTGTTTGTAATAGCCCGTTTAACCTGGCTATACAGATAAAAAATTGTGATCTGAGATGTATGTTCAATATAATTGAATTCACTTTGTTGAGGCAAAGAATAATTTGGCTGACATGTAACCGCAGGTGTATTCAGTAGTAGTACTTAGTAAGTAGCACAATAGGGCTGACATATTCAAATAAGTATCACCGAATGCTGTCATTGAAATACATGAACTGTAAGCCTAAAATTACCGAATACATTTATCTTTGGCGTAGCAAGATATAAACGCAATGTTTTTGCAAAAAGGCCAGAAATGTGTTTCGGAATACAGTTACTGGAACATAGACGCCATGTAAATACAAAAATAAGTTTTCAATTTCAGGAATAATGCTGCTCCCTAAATAGATTTATTAGGTGTAGGCAGTTGTCATTGTTATTTAATCGCATTGAAACCAGCAAGTCAAGCATATCACTCGAATCACTAACTAACGTGATCTAGTCAAGAAGTATACGTTTATTCTGGACAAAAGGTCTGCATTTCTGAGATGGCTGTTGCATTAATTGCACCTAAGCAACAACAGTATCTCATATACAATATCAATAGACAACGTCGATTGGGCTTCAAAGTGAGACACGAAAAAAGACTTGCTACCCCCCCCCCCCCCCCCCCAAAACAAAGAGGTGAGACACGCCATTTGAATCACTGTGGCTGTTGTCCGCAGAAGATGACATTACTGCCTTCCCTGTTCTGCCGTCACAGCGTCGGGTGACTTATCATATAGGGTCAATTTATGTGTGTTTAGCTGCCTTCACCGCCTCCAAATGGGTCGCCGACCAGCAGCGTCCTTTCCTTTGACATAGCACAAAAGCCTCCCATTCTCCTTTAGAAACAGATCAGCTGATTTGTGAAAAACATTTTCGAATCGAAATCTTCATACAAGTCTCCCCTGTACTGGTCAAGTGTTGATTTCTGGCAAAACTGTTACTGCGCATTTCAATCTCCCCGAATAATTATTCCGAGTGTTTGCATGATTGCCCCTCTGCTTGATCTTTATCAAAACACATTGTAACATTTCTAACCCTTTTTTTCCCACAGGTGGGCCTGAGATTCCGCCAAACAAGGAATCCCGCGATATCCTTCATAGTTACCGGTGTCGAAATGTCTGTGGTAAGGCTATCTCTATATCTTCCTCCCATGCGAAGAGTAGCAAACCGGCTGCCCATAGGCTGGTTAACCTCCCTGCCTTTTTTTACTCCTTTTTTCCTTCCTATGTGCTCATTCCTGCCTAGACCAAATGAACGTTTTAACTAGTGCCCACTGGTAATCAAGGGCACGAGTTAAAGGAAGCGCAGCCTCAGCTGAACTTGATAATATGTTGTTCTTCTCGGCATCCACATAAAAGCTCTGTGTTTGTTTTTCTAGCTTTTTGTGCTTTCAAAGAGTTCATAGTCGTGATTAACCATCGACTGATTTAACCAACATTATGCCGTATGCGCACTGTGAAATTGAAAGCACCGGTTTAAATTGCTCGTAATTGGCTTCGTTGTTTGGGTGTCTGGGTGCTTTTTTTTCTTTACTCCACTTTTTCTTACCTTCTCTCTGGATGCTCTTATCTGACCAAAAATAATCACATGGCGAACGTGATTCCCTTTATGGTGAAAGATTCACCCCATCATAGCCATGATTCACCTGCCCCGCCATGGTGGTCTAGTGGCTAAGGTACTCGGCTACTGACCCGAAGGTCGCGGGATCAAATCCCGGCGGCGGCGGCTACACTTCCGATTTAGGCGGCAATGTTGTCGGCCCATGTGCTCAGATTTGGGTGCACGTTACAGAACCCTAGATGGTCGAAATTTTCAGAGCCCTCCACTACGGCGTCTCTCATAATCATATGGTAGTTTTGGGACGTTAAACCCAACTTATCAATCAATCAATCAATCGACATGATTCACAAAATGGGGAATCATTTGACAGGCATTGACTAGTAATGTGTTGCAGCTTACCATGAACTCTGAAAGTAGAAGGCAGGTACTCCATTCTTTCCGTATTATTAAAGAGGGACCCAGAAACCAGGAAGTTAGCTTGAATGTTTGAGAATACATTTCAAGGAGCACGACGAGGATAGCTATGAACTTAGACAAAGGGCAAAGGCGAATGGGTAAACCTGGAATAAATGCCAGTAATCAGTATTCGAGTTGACACTGAGTATGAATGAGAGGGACGTAAAATCGGGTTGGCTACCTTGTACAGGAGCAGAGGTAATAAAGCAGTGCAAAGTAAGGAAAGAGAAGGAGAAGGTCTGTAACTGCACTGCAAGGTCACTGTTTAGTAGCATTGCGTGAGACTACACTCGTTTTCAGAGGATATGGCGCATACAGAAACACGGACACTAGAAGACGCTAACAACACAAGTGCTTCGATTCATGATTGTATGCAGGGCTCCCCTTCTGGAAGGGCAAAGGTTCATCAGTGTCATCACAGTGCCCCCACCTCATTCAGTTGATGTCTTGGGCCGATGTTGTGCCCCCCTCTCACATCAGTAAACGATGCCCTGTCCCCCCCCCCCCCCCTCTCCGCTAGCGCCCACCTATGCTTCTAGTACTTATAATGGCCATGTTTCTGTGCGTGCCTCATTTTCTTGAAATTGAGGAGTCTAGACTAGCCCAACTAGCCATGCGACCAGTCAAACCGTGTTCAGACTGGCTTTCCGAAAAAGAAAAAAATGTAACAACGCTCTCATAGCGATTGGGGCTGAATACCATATATGCCAGTGTTCTAGAACTGTCTCTTCTGTGAGACGCCATTATTAAAGTTGATCAGGTGATATATGGTGTAGGGCAGACAGGCCATTCTCTATTAAAGTTACAGAATAAATGTAAAAAAAAGAAGTCTACATGGCGAAAGAGAGGTACAGGTGAGATGAACTTGAAAAATTAGCAGCTGTTATACGGGATTGAACGGACGCACGAAAGGTGTACATTCTTGAGCACTTTTCGTGCTAGGGATGATCGACTAATATATAATATATTAACAAATTATTGGTAACTGGTTTAGTTGCTAATGAATAAATGACTACCTATGACAGTGGTTTGATGGCTTGATCGACAGTGAGCGTGTAAGCCTATGGCTTAAAGACAGCCTATTGCTAGAGCTGTGCTTCAATTCACTCGGCTCTATGAACATTAACACTCAGGGCTCCCTGGGCGCCGCCATAGTCCTCTCTGGTTGTTGTTGTTGATAAGCGTGACCCCCCAAAAATCGCGCTGCCGCGCCTTTGACGTCGGCTTTTGCACGCTCGTGCAACAGCCCAGAAAGGAGAAAATCCTCCTCTCCGTAAAGAAAAGGTTCATATATCCACACGTCCTTCGCGCAATGAATGTAGACAAGGCGTTTCCTGTGGCACGTGCAGTACATCACAAACCATCAAAAGATGTGCCGTACAATGGTTCAGAGATTGCGACAACGAGCGCAATATTCAAGGAAGTCGTCTCCTATCTACACGAGCCTTTTGCGCAACAACTGACGGCCAGGGTGCTTCCTCTCTTCTTTAGCACCGATCGTTGGCGGCCTTCGTTTGATGTACACACGTTGGGAACCATTGAAAGAGATGATTTGCAACGTGTGTGATTCATACTCAAACATCATATTCAAAGCTCCAAATGATTCATTTTTTATGCCAAATTAGAACGCAAAATACTGAATTGTGAAGGCTGCTAGGACAGCATACATTGTTTGCAGTTTAGTAAAATTTGATATGTATGAGCTGGGATGCCGAGCAGATTCATTAAATGTTTGCTATTAGCGATCATGTGTTACTTAGCTTTTTTTGTTCATTCTTCTATTGATTCAATCACTTTTTCTTACTTTTTAGAGAGAAACTTACGCTGTGGTATTTCCTGGAAATCTTAAATACATGTACGACCAAGCGTCTCTGGAAGCGCTGCGTAGCTATGCATACAAAAAGGCGCAAGACTTCAATTATCCGGACGTTGTGTTCCTCCTGACCGGGTAGGCAACGTTTCTTCATTGTGCATGTATTACTTGTTGGTAGGCGAGCGCACGTGATGCTGTACCAGGCAGTACAATTGAGTAATTTTGGTTTTCTTATTCTGCGCTACAAAGACGTGACTTGTACGGGGTCACCAAGGGTAACGTTTCCGTAAACAGCGCGGGTGAGTACAGGATTTTTCATCTTGATTGATTGACTGCTTGATTGCTTGATTGACGTAGTGAGTGAGTGAGTTAGTGATTGATTGATTGATTGATTAGTTCAGTCATTCTCATGATCATAGTTGGGAAGCAAGGCTTTGGCGAAATTCACAGCATATCCACGCTGTGGATGACGATGAGTGGGGCGAACCGTCTGCCTCTATATTGGTGCGTCCATCCGTCCGTTCGCTCCGATCGCACTGGAGCACGCATCGGACGCCCAGATGAACGGATGGAAAAACGCTTCACCCCACCCACTTCTTCTTCTTCTTCTTCTTCTTCTTCTTCTTCTTCTTCTTCTTCTTCTTCTTCTTCTTCTTCTTCTTCTTCTTATTCTTCTTCTTCTTCTTCTTCTTCTTCTTCTTCTTCTTCTTCTTCTTCTTCTTCTTCTTCTTCTTCTTCTTCTTCTTCTTCTTCTTCTTCTTCTTGTTGTTCTTCTTCTTCTTCTTCTTCTTCTTGTTGTTCTTGTTGTTCTTGTTCTTGTTGTTCTTGTTCTTGTTGTTCTTGTTCTTGTTGTTCTTGTTCTTGTTGTTCTTGTTCTTGTTGTTCTTGTTCTTCTTGTTCTTGTTCTTGTTGTTCTTGTTCTTCTTGTTCTTGTTCTTGTTGTTCTTGTTCTTCTTGTTCTTGTTCTTCTTGTTCTTGTTCTTCTCCTCCTCCTCCTCCTCCTCCTCCTCCTCATGGCTCTTTCCCAATGCAAGGGGTTGGCCGAATGTGAGGAGATTTTTTTTGTTTATTCGCAATACTGCTCGCATATGCTAGGGATAGGTTACACAACAAATAATTGCTGAATAATAGTATTTAAATGTTTAAAAGAATTTTCTGAACACTCATTCAGTAAATTCTGCAAGCACACTTGCTAGGTACCCACTATGCCATCATTAATCATAATTTCTTTGTCCCTACGTGGCCCGCGATCTTACCCCTATAAAGCGGGGGTGGAATCCTTCAGGACCCCAATAAAATTTTTCATCCATCCATCCATACATTTGGGTAGTACGCCGGCATTAGCTGTGGTATTTTTTGTCATTCTTCTGAGAAGCGTGGAGGCCACTAAACACTTGCAACGAATTTTGTGTCAACTGTTCATGCACTGGCTTATGACGATGAGGATTTATGCCTGAAATGGGTATGCGCCACAGTTAATAGGCGGCCTAGAACAAGATTTTTAATGGGTTGGAGCATCGGACGACCCAGTAGTTGCACAATTCGCAGTGTGTGACGCCTCGTTCTTCTTTTGTTTTTCTAAAACGCTTTATTACCCATGATAACGTGATTACTTTCCCGACATCAAGCCTGTCTAAGGCTCGTCACGGCTGGGTTATAGGAGCGGCGCCCACGTCGTAGCCTAGTTTGCAAGCAAGTCCGAAGCACCAGCGTGGCTCAGTGTACTCTCATAATTTGTACAGAAAACTGCAATGTCGCCTGCGTATGCAAGGAGGCTAACCTCAGCTTCATGCAATTTAAAGCCGCTTATTGCAGGGTTATTAATTACACTTAAACAGAAAGGTTCAATAAAAATAGCAAAAAGCAGGGGCGATAGTGGACACCCCTGTCTCACTGACCGCAGCACAGGTTAATGCATGGTGTAAATGCCGTGAAAACTTTTTTCCAGGCGAGTGGTAGTGCCGTGAACTGGGATAAGTGCCTTGGCTTCTGGCATGGGGAATGGGACGTCACTCCAAGAGTATTTCTAAACATTAAATGGCAGGAAACACCAGTGAAGTATTTAGGAGTGCCGCTGGAGTTCTATCATGACAGTGAACCGTATTGGAAAAAAAGAAACACAGGCATTGCGCAATGATGTAGAAAAATGGAAAGGTTGGGGTATTTCGATATTCGCACGGGCCACAACGTGCAACTTGTTTCTGGTGAGCAAGCTGTGGTACGTAATGCAGGTTTTGCACTGCAGTAGAATAAGTGTAACAGAAAATACACAGAGTATTTGCAATTTTCATATGGAGCTCAGTATGGGAAAGATCAAGCCGCACAAACCTGTTCAGAAAAGTTAGAGATGGCGGGCTCGGATTAGTTCATTTGTACATAAGACAACTTGTCAATCGTTTCCTTTTTCTGCGTGATGTAGATGGCCCCTTTTTGAGAACTGTTATACAACTAAGGTTATCTAGAGTGCTGCCGGGATTTCTCGTATCTTCATTAAATATGCAAGGACCAATACAAGGGTATTTAAAAGAAGTTGTTTCGTCTTTCCACTTTTTGTCAGTGAGATTTTCGTTAGAGTATCTGGCTGAAGTACCACGTAAAAAATTGTATAGAGACTTTGCCGATGTTTTACTACCTGTTCCATTGTACCGTCAGCTATATTGTGCAGGCCCAGGACAGGATGTTCTGAAACGTGTTAAAAAAATGCTTGTAGCGCCAGGGGTCAAAACTTTTTTCTTTAAATTACATACTGGTACCTTACCAGTTAAAACGTGGTTGCAGGATAAGGGAATATTCGTGCCATGGAGCACAAATTGCCACTTGTGTAATAAACCGGAAACAATTGAACACGTGTTTATAGATTGCTGGAGCGGGGTCTTTTTCTGGGACATACTCCAAAGAACCTTGAAAAAAGAATTACCGTTAAGTCCACATGGCATCCGTTTTCTTTCGGTTAAAAACGAGGTAGGTGTACCTTATGATCTTATCATGCTTCTGGGCCTGCACAGTATATGGAAAACCCGATGTGCCTTTGAAAACGCGGATGTAGAAGTGCTAGCTGTGGGCCAATATTTTTGCAAATCTGTGTGCCATTTTCTTGAAATGCTGAAAAGCCAAGAGGATGTGCCAGACTGGATTGGGTGCATTACGCGATTGTTACGAATGCCCGAGTATTGATTAATAGTCAGCCAAGAGCTGACGGTACCTCAATGAATTCTGTGGGTGTGTTTTGTGACGCACTTGAATTTGGACCAATATGTAAATATGTAAAATGTGAACAGTCATGATATGCAAGGCAATAAAGAAAAAAAAAACCAGCGTGGCTCAGTGATAGAATACTGGGCTGGCACGCTGCGGACCCGGGTTCAAGCCCCACTGTGTCCTTAGTGTTTCTTAATTACTAAGTTGCGGTACCGCGCCTGACCGAAGTTGTGATCTCATAACACCTTTCGCTGTAATGCTGTGTCGGATCACTGCTGCTATTTTTTATTCTTTATTTTCCTTGCTTGCCCGGTTTCGTTTCCTGATGGCATGAAAGGAAGAGTGTTTCATCTCCATAACGTCATCCGCTATTTGTAGGGATCACTTTAGCCTTCTTTAACTTTTAGCGGACCCCTGGCGAGCATGCAGCGGTATTTGACATATTTTTTCAGTCTCATACCTGTTTACGATGAACCATGACTGCTTGAGACACGGTAATAACACTAGACCCCGACAAGTCAAGGCTCATAAAAGCTTTGCTTCTAAAATATTGTGCTTTGACGTGGTTAAACCAAGCTCATAGAGCACTAGAAGCAGCTACCGCGTAAAACATGCCACTGCGTTGTCTTGCACCTGGGCGCCTGAGCGCAGCAAACAGTGGTACGCTGTTCACCTTTCTCTTCGTACAATCGGAGTGGCATGCAGTCCCATGCCAGTAGTTGCAATCTCGAGGCGCATGCTGTCGCGGCTCTCCCCGACTGACGAAGAGGAGCTGGCGTGACAGGAGACCAAGCTTACACTGATCATGCGCGCTGCTATGACGAAGCACGTCAAGGTCAAAAGTGCATTCACGATTGCTTTTTAATAGAGGTGTGCCAATATCCGGAAATTGGAAATAATTAATCGCATCGTATTCTAGACGAGTCGATACTCGGATTGAATTGTACAGGTAAACTTTCTCAAATATACGGCACCACCGGGAGAACCTCCAAAAGAAAGACGCTTCGGAACAGCCAAAGCTCAATTTTCCTCTTTGGGCAATTTGACAAAATGCTGCTGTTTCTCTTCCCTACACGCATTCTATGGCAAACTTTGTTAAGCCATCTCTCATAACTTCACAGGAATGGGCTACGTGGCCGGTGTCTGCACAAAATCAGCCGTGGCGATCGGAGAAGACAAGGCAGGATTTTACACGGGCGTGCACACAGTTACCCACGAACTTGCACATGTGTAAGTAGTTCACTATCTTGAAACTTTTGATGAGTCGCTTTGGCATTCATTTGAAGTAAGGTAAGTTAAAATATGAATATGCTCACACTTCGTGACGGTACCGTCGTGTCAACCATCTTCGCCAATATTATTGTTTAGGCCCATTGTCAAGGCGAGTATTGTTGCGAGTTTCATCGCACCCTTGAGAAGGGGTGGGTACATCAGTATCCAACGACGACGGTTGTAGGAGAAAGTGTGATAAGGTGATGCACGTAATTGTAATGCACTTCGTCATTGCAAACTTCGAATGAAACGTTGCGCAGGGCCGTGCACATCCTTTGTGACACGTCATTATTATTTACGTATGCTCACAGCTTGGGAGCCGAGCATGATGGGGAAGGGCCAACATATATCGGTCATCCGGGCGCCAAGAGCTGCTCATGGTACGACGGAAACATCATGAGCTACATCGACAAGGGTCCCAACCACAACCAGTTCTCGCACTGCAGTTTGCAACAGATGAAGTACGTCATCACGTAAGTACCTGATTGTAAATTGTTTATTGAGCTGGTCCATGGGTTTTAACATCACAAAATAGACCATGAAAAACGCCGTAGGGGAAGAATACAGATCTTTTTGAGCATCTGGGTTTTTTGTTTTTCAGTAGGATCACACAGTAAACGGGCCTCTGAGATTTCGCTTCTGCCGAAATGTCACCGCGACGTTTGGAGGGAAATGCAAACAAAGACACAATTTCTTAACGAAATAGGTGTGCTATTCGCTATCTAACATGAATATCTTAATGACAGTGTGGTGTGCTGCTTATAGTAAGAGAGGGCTAACATGCACGATATCCCAAGCTGCAAGTTCAAGTATCAACCTAAAACAGTTATGATTAGTCAGCAACTGAATGTTCATAATTCATTTAACTGTATGCCTCATATCTCAGCATGGTAGTCTAACATCAAATCAGACTGAGATACCAAAGTTAACCCTCGTGAGCTTGTCTGGATTGGGTGCTAAGATATCTGCAGGGTAGGGAAAAAAACTCAGCAGTAAATTGCAGCTCACTTTAAATGCAGCATAAAGAAGACGCCGCACGACCACGCCTACGAAAGCAGAAGATAGACTGTGACAGAGTGGCAGCTTGGGCTTGCGGTATGTCGAAACAGCGATAGCGCAAACTAGGGACACAGAAGGGCGCAATTGTAAATGTGATCTACTCATGAGTCATAAAATTTACGCTATGCGTAGTTCACATTAATAATTGTGCCGTGTGGACTGAACAGATTGCCACGAGGATCCCCAAAAGCACCTTTCACCGACTGCCATGACTCATGAAGTATCCCGATGTTATGCGTGGTTCGCGCTTGAATATACAATTTCGCCATGCGGACTGCACAGATTGCTGCGAAGTTCCCTAAGAACACCTTTCACCGACTGCTGTGCGTTTCCTTACAGAAAGGCGGGAACTCACTGCTGGGAAGTAAGAAGCCAGGGATACGCAGCGCACTCTACTTACCCTGGTATGGTAATGTCTCAGATGGCGTACTGCAAGGAGATGGTGCAAGACACCACCCTGATCGTTCAATCTTACACGGTAAGGAACACATTACATTTTATTTATCTTTATTGAATATGGCGGGCACGTTGTGCCCGCAGGGAGTTCCACCAATGGTATATGCAATAAGAATAATCACACCATAACTAAACGGAACTATAATGTTACAAGATAACGGTGTGGATAGACTGGAATCAAATAACTTTAGGTCATTCGGGGCGAGAACTAGCATGCATATAGCGGGCCACTCTTACGTTGTCTCAAATAGGCTTAGCCTCTGTGCATACACGTAGCGAGGGCTTTGGGCAGCCCATGATTGTTCTAGAGCATCTAAAGTTTGAGCAAACAGTGAAAGTGTTTGATGAGTCAGTTTCAGGATAGATCCTTTAAACGAGAGTGGGGCCATGATATAATGCAGTCTGCACCTGAGGCCTATTCAATCGACAGTGTGATGGCGCGCATACTATCTTCTTAGAGAAACTTTGTGAGACCATTATGCATGTGTAGGGCATCCAGGTTGTCAAAAAATTGGCAAATCCCACGTACAGAGGGAATCGATGATGTGCGAAGCACGAATGAGAAAGGTTATGTCGCTTTAAAATCATCACAGCATTACGAGGTGGAGGTAAATGATGCCATGCATGACTTCTATGTCATGATTATCATGTTTGAATGTGCCGTTTACCTTCGTCATCTGTTCACGCCACGTGATACCAAAATTAGTATATGTGCGGCTAGCGAAACGCCCACGAGCACGCTATGAGCGTGGTGTGTTGTCATGTTCTTGCATGAAACGCATCTTATGATTGTCATGTTTGCACCAGCCACATACTCTCCTCATCCATTGAAGTCTCATAATACATAATTCGGCATATGTGCAGCTAGCGAAATGGCCGCGAGCGAATCATGATTGTGGCATGTAGTCACGTTACATGACACGCATTTCGTGATTATCATATTTGGATGTTTCATTTACCTATGTCGTCCGTTCGCATCGCGTAATATCGAGTTTGTTACAGGTGAGGCTAGCAAAATGGCCGGGAGAGCATCATGAGTGTAGTATGTAGTCATGATGTTACATGACACGCATCTCATATTTATTATATTTGCACCAGTCACATACCTTCGTCATCCATTCACGTACCATAATACCTAATTCGGTACATGTGACGCTAGCGTAACGGCCGTGAGCGCATAATGAGCATGGCATGTACTCATGTCGTTACATGATACGCATGTCATGATTTTCATGTTAGGGTCTGTCGCTTGTGTTCGCCATGCAATCATGCCATACCATACCAGTTTTGCTACATGCCATGTGAACGAAACCTCCGCAAGAGCTGCAGGACCATGACATGTAAGTCATGACATACATGACATGATTTTCATGTTATGACTACTCAAATATGTTCTACAGTCATGTTACGCCATACCAAGTTTGGTATTGATACCATTATCGAAATGACCAGGAGAGATAAGTCCTAGGCGGCTAGATAGATAGATAGATAGATAGATAGATAGATAGATAGATAGATAGATAGATAGATAGATAGATAGATAGATAGATAGATAGATAGATAGATAGATAGATAGATACGCTCCAAGTTGCCGAAGTTCGTTGAGAAATGCTTCGCATTTAATAACTCCAGGCCTGCGTGGAAGGCGCAGCACATTTACAGCGAAATCTAGAAGATCGTCCTTTCAGAGACTTTTCAAAACACTCATTGGGTAACTACTCCAAGCACACTTGCTTGATACCTACTAGGGCATTAATAGTAAACTTTTGGGTAGTAGGCCGGCATTCGCTATACTATCCTCCATCATTCTTCTGAAAAGCATGATATCCGCTAAACACTTGCTAGAAATTTCGGGCCAATTGTTCATTTGTTCCATTGTTCAGTGGCTGATGACAATGCGGAAATGTGGCTGAAGTGGGCATGCGCCACAGTTAATAGGGGAACAAGAACAAGCTTTTGTAATGAGTTTGAGCATTAGACGACCCATTCGGTATGCTATTCGCTTCGTGCGACGACTGGTTGAAAGTTCTGTTGTCTTAAAACAATTTATAAGTCGTATTGACGCGATCGCTTTCCCGATATCAAGCCTGCATAAGGCGCCCCGCCGCGGTGGTCTAGTGGCTAAGGTACTCGGCTGCTGACCCGCAGGGCGTGGGTTCGAATCCCGGCGGCGGCGGCTGCATTTCCAATGGAGGCGGAAATGTTGTAGGCCCGTGTGCTCAGATTTGGGTGCAAGTTAAAGAACCCCAGGTGGTCTAAATTTCCAGAGCCCTCCACTACGGCGTCTCTCATAATCATATAGTGGTTTTGGGACGTTAAACCCCACATATCAATCAAGCCTGCATAAGGAAAGTTTGGCAACAACTCACAAGCACCGGTGTAGCTTCACGGTAGAATACTTGACTGGCACCCGGCTGACCTGGGTTCAAGCTCCTCTGTGCCATTGGTGCTATGTTGCTTTTTTTTTTCTAATTTCGCGTGCTGTGGTTACGGACACTGGCGGCGGCGCAGCAGCGGTGGTGGCGAGCAACTGCGTGTGACCCGAGTTGTGATCTCATAACAGCTTTCGCTTTACAACTTGAGCGCCGTGCCACCAGCTAACTATGCATTTGAGCCCTCCTAACGCATATCTGCGGTCTCACTCGTTAAAATTACATGGAGCGCCTTCAATCTGGGCCACGTGAGCAAGGACCCCGACGACCGTTTTCTCTTTCAGTTCTTTTTACTGCTATCTAGTACACTGTACTTCGCACCGTAAGATCCGACCGGCCGTTTCGGAAACGATGCCCTTTGCTAATGCCGTGACCATCAATCTCGTATGACTGTATATCAATGTTTTCATATAACATTAATTTGGCTGCGTCATTCAAGAATGTGTCGGCATATTTCTCCTGAAACGCACTGTTGCACGCGAACACACTTACTTACATCTCTCGTCTTTCTGGCAGTAGGTGCTGTGATCTGAATATATATATTCAAAAGATCATTATTGGCTATCTGGATTCAATATATGAGAGAAATGCAGGTACCTTATGCATTATTTTTTACACACATATCTGTATCTAGCAGTACATAGGGTAACTGCCATTCTCCCACATGAATAAGAACACACAATGAAGTCTAGGAAAGTACAGAGAATGTTATTCGAAGTGATTGTGATGTAAGTGTAAATAAAGAAAACCGGACGAAAAGATAACTTGCCGCCGGGAGGGAGTGAAGCTACTGTTTTTGAATAACGCATCCGATGCTCAACAACTGAGCTAAAGGGGTGTCCTATGCCTTTTTTCGCATCATTGTATGTTAGTTCTCTTTATCATTGAGTCTAACAAAGAAAAGGCGACTGTAGAATCACACTTCCCCCCTATAGGGTTACTCAGCATCGCCGCAGTACCTCAAGTTCAACAACAACAACAACAACAACAACAACAACAACAACAACAACAACAACAACAACAACAACAACAACAACAACAACAACAACAACAACAACAACAACAACAACAACAACAACAACAACAACAACAACATGGCAATATTGTACGGAAGAGCACGACCACTCTCCTTTAAAGATATTTAGTGCATGTTTACGTCTTTTCTATTTCAACTCTGCACCCACCCTAGTGCGATAATCATCTTTTAATTTTGTTTTCTTAAGGTGAGCGAAACAACGTGCAAAGTTCGCTGCCGGTTGTACAGGCTACAAAAAGTGACGCTGGGTGGACACACCTACGAACAAAAGAACTGGATGTACCAGGATTTAAAGGCTCTCGACTACACAATCTGTGGCAACGACACATCAAGGGTAATTATGAAAAGAAAATTTGGCAGCTACAAGTTTGTAGTGCGAAGACTGAGGAAGTACAGTAGCATTGCTCTTTCCCACCTTATCCACAATTTCCTTCCCCATCTGTCAATATACTATACTATGGTATACAAGGCTATGCCATGCTTTAACGCTTCACCTCCTTCTTTCTCCGTTTATCCCCATCCGTTCCCGTTTACCTTTTGTTGTAATATTCTATACAAGGGTAGGGTAAGCATGACCAAACATTTTGTAGAATGTATAAGTGTTAATCAAGTATCAGTCGCTTATCACAACATAATCCATTGGATATCACAACATAGTGCATATGCTGTTTTTGAGTCAGGCTAAGCTTATCCAAAGATTTGCTGTGTTGTACTGGTTATTATTCGATTTCCGTTTACGTACCGATTGGCTGTCGAATGGTTATCACAAAGTGCCGACCATTCATTGGGTAAGGGCAAGGTCAGCCTGCATATTCTAGACTTCACTGGTTGCACATGCTATATCGGTTAGGTAAGAATTGGTTATCAATTATCTATCTTTAGATATTAGCTTTGTGTTTAGGAAAAGTGAAGCAAATTTAGGCACTTTTTGTGAATATTTTACTTGATTGTTGATCATCCGCTTGAAATTGATTGGCTATCGATTGATTATTGCGCATGGACAAACGGGCAGTATATACAGCTCCGCTTATGATACATGAACCTCATTTCATGGTACCTTCGTTCATGTTTAGCCGTGCTTCTTTTTAAAAACTCCAGGCTTCATTCGCTCTTCCTAACTTATTCTAGGTTCTCGTCAAAGTATTATAACGTGTTATATAACATATGTCATCCAACATAAAACATATAACGTAACGTATAACAAATATCAATGCTACAAACGGCTTGAAATGCAATACATGTAGGGTATCATTACCTAATCCAAGAACAAACTTTCAACTGCGGAGAGGTACCAATGCTGACAAAGATGAAGTGTGTGCTAAAGAAGATCCCAAGTGCGAAGTTGTCTTGAACTATTGTCTTTTGGACGAGGCTCGGCGTGTCTGCTTGTATTTGTTCCTAAGTGAGTTTGCATATAGAATTGTCTTTTCCCTCTGAGTTTCGACGTGACATTTTTTATTGTAGGTGCTCGTAAACCAATAGCTTTTTTTGAAAAGTCTGTCACCATCCCTGAACTACAATTTTCGAAGCACACAATGCCTCAAAACTCGAAGCACACAATGCCTCAAAACCGGTCACAATGTTTCGACGTTCTTTTGGGACGCCCGTGCGACTTGCGCCTACGAACTCGTTCACACATAACTAAAGCGACACTAGAAGGACTCTTCTTTACGCTTAGACACGGCGACTGTTTTCAAGGAAACACTCGCACGCAAGCCATGCTCGGATTCCGCTATGTCGCAGTAAGGTAGTCTCCCTTATTTGCTAAAGACTACGGCTGTTCGCCGTTCTCGTTTCTTTGGACACACTAGAGACATGCACGAACTATTGGGGCGAAGCACTTTACGTTTCAGCATGTCGGCGCGCATTCGTCGGTGCTGCAGTCGTGACGGTTGATTTGCTTGAGCGCAAGAGTGAGTTCACTGTCTCTCTCACCACCGCTTCAGTGCTCGCGCGTGTCGGGCGAGTGCGAACGGTTTGCCTTGACTACGGAGACGCTCTCAAACCCGCGAGAGGCAAAGCACTGCACACCCATTCACCGGCCACCCCTGAATCTCGACCTGCAATGCAGTGCCGATGGGAGATTTCTCTTGTCTCTGTGTTCGTTTTTCTTTGCGCTGTTGACCTCGGCCAGCTATGAATTGTTACCAACATGCCCAGTTTTCAATAACGCATTTTCGACAGTGGTTGTCTTGTGTCCTTCGCTCATCTTAAGTACGCGCCTTTAGCGTTTACATAAATTCTGAAGGAAGAGAGAAGGAAAGAAGAAGAAAAGCAAAGAGAACGAAAAAGGCTGCCTAGCTCAGCACTTTCTTCAGACTTGGCACCTCCAAAGAGGTGGCACCTCCAAGGAAAGCCAAGAAGTATACTTAAAAAAATTACATGCGTCGAAAATCAGGAATCTCTAAAAGGAGCAAGAAGGAACGCGTATGTTTTGTTCAGTACGTATTTTACAGCTCTCTCAAACGATAAAAAAATTGATAAAGTGAGAATGACTATTACGCATTTGATCGCACAACCCCAAATGCATTTTCTCGATCAATGAACTGACCACTAAAGCCTAGTACTTATGCGTTATATGAAGCTAAATGAATATTTGTTGCACATAAGTGAGGTGTACTGCGATATTACAATGCATGAATCATTGTCTTTATTGATTTTTCTTCTTCTTTTTAGGTCTGCATACTGGGAGTGTGCGTAAAGAAACCGAATGAACCAACTGCGTCAACGACCACGAAGCCTCCCTTCGTCTCGAGGACACCTTCTACCACAGTCATAAGTACATCGACAACAGCCGCTAGTACACAATGTATCTGCGACTGCAGAAATAGTGCTAATTAAGCAAGCGATGCGTCGAAACCCACTGCAGGGTTAAGGGAACACGGAATGGGCTATCACAATCGCTACATAAGCTGGGATATGGAAACTCGCATCAGAGGTTTACGAATAAAGGCAGTAGATATCCATGAACTTCAATGTATAGCGGGTTGCGGTTTATTCGAAGTTCGGAGCAGTTCAGCAGCCCTGTTTGTCATCCATTTGAACATTAGATAGAGCGTCATTGCGCTCACAGTAAAGCGCACGCT
This sequence comes from Rhipicephalus microplus, assembly GCF_043290135.1. NCBI lineage: Eukaryota > Metazoa > Arthropoda > Arachnida > Ixodida > Ixodidae > Rhipicephalus > Rhipicephalus microplus. The sequence continues at coordinate 26,509,012 of NC_134707.1, forward strand.
AGAGGTAACGAGGCTAGCAATGCGCAAACCTGTCCTAAAACAAACAAGGCCTGAAACAACAAACTAACAGAAATAGCCAACTACTGGGTACATTGTTGCTACCACCGCCGCGTTGTGATGTGAAGTGATGTGAAACACTTAGTGCAAGATTACGCTAAAGTGTTTGAAGGCTTAGGTACGTTCAAAGGGTGCGACAGCTTCACTGCACGCACCTTGAGATGCCCCACCACGTTCTTCAAGCCACGGCCATTGCCGTATGTCTTGGTAGAGGAAGACACGCCAGAAACTCGGCGAACAATAAGAGATTCCATCATTGTCCTAGTGAACACAACATGATGGGCTGCCCTGATTGGTCCCATGACAAAAGGTGGGCGCATCATAATCTTCGGCGATTTCGGTGTCACCGCAATTCGCAATTGTGGAACGCTACCCCAATCCGAGGATCTAGGGCTTGGGGATAGTGCTGGCTGGAGGTGAGAAATTTACGAAACTTGACTTGCGAGACGCATACCATGCAAGTACCTCTAGATGAGGAGTAAGTTACAATTTCAACGCACATTGGTTTTTTTTTTAATACACCCGCTTGCCTCTCGGGGTATTAACCACCACTGTTAATTTTCAACGCCCGATGGAGAACTTGCTCAGGTGTCTTCCACATGTAGCAGCCTGTACTCTGACGACATTAATATAACTGGCGCAAATGATGCCAAACATTGTCGCAACCTCCGTGCGGTACTAGGTAAACTTAAACAATCCGGCCCGAAGTTGAAACTCGAGATGTACTTGAGAAGTGGCACTTCTCCATCCCCCTAGTTGAGCATCTTGGGCAGTTTGTCAGAAAGCAGGGCCTGTCCCCGAACATGGACGAAGTCTCTGCTACACTCCACGCTCCCGTGCCTCAAGATGTCGAGGAACTTCAACTTGGGATTGCTCAATTTCTGTCGTCGATTTTCGCCCAGCCTTTCTGCACTGCTCCGTCCAAGTATACGCGTGTCTTGGTGATTTAAACAAGTGGAAGGGGGGGAAAGGACCACCAAGATGCTTTCACTGCCTGGAAACATATGGTGACCTCAGCTCCACTTCTCGCACATTTTTGCTGGGACAGGCATATGGAAATGCAAATGTGAACGTATGGGCGTAACGTTTTTTTTACTACGACTTTATGTTTAGTCGAACCTTACGTTCCAGCTTACTGCTTGTACCCCTGTGGAGTGGTGCGTGCGTGCGTCAGTGTATGTATGTGCGTACGTCTGATACGCGCCCGCCGCGCCTCCATTTGTCAGTTTTGGTTTAGTATACGTAAAATGCACTGATGTTATAGAGCTCATACAAAATCAAGGTACCTTATTTTATCAACAGCATAAGTACAGGTATAATAGGTACAGTGGTGACATCAATATCTTCCTCATTCACTGCCAGCCCCAAGACAGGGAAGAATGTTCTTATATGCTTCTCTCTTAGACGAATATGGTTAGCCCAGATGGTGATGCACATTCGATGAAATGAAGCGCAATGAACAATGCAACGAAAGAGGCACGCAGGATGAAGCATTTCGTCGACTGTGTCTCTTGTTTTGTTCGACAGTTAATGGAGCTTTATTTGAGCAAAGATGCTTCTCCCTGTAACTGTAAACTTTTCAAGGGTGTTTTCATGTGTTACACCCTATTCACATGGGTGCAGGTTATTCAAACACCCATAATTTAGGTGTGTTCGTTAACAACAACAAAAGTAGGGTGTAATCTTTTCTTACACCCTACGTTTTTAAGGTGTCTTCCTAAACGCCCTCGATAAATGTTGCCCATAGGTTGGAAAGAAAAAGTTACAACCTTAAGGGTGCAAACGTTTTTACAGTGTATACGCGCCAAAATTGAATATAGGCATTCATAGGCACTTATAAACATTAAGGGACAAACCCCCACAATATCCATCATCGGCACTATAAAAACACTATGAAAACCCTCCGTAACCTCTCATTCACGATCATATCAAAGGAGCACGTTAGGGAGACAAGTAATGAAATAGAAATTTACCTGAAATTCTGGTCTTCAGAGAGAAACTAAAAGTGCAGCTGTGCAGGACTTCCTTTGTAGACTGCAACCATTTTGATACGTCATAATCATAACTATCGTGATATCATGATGACCCGGTTCAATGCGTGTTTTATTCTTTGCTCTTCAGTATTCATTGACTAGGCCACTTATTTCTTCCGCGGAAGCAGTCGCAGTTGCATTCGCTGCCGGCAAGTGGGCAACATGACTGCAACTTGGAGGAGTCGTGGAACGCTCAACGCACTACTGACAAAAAACAATTTCTCGCAATTCGCCTCGAATAAAAGTTCAAACGCCCAAGAGGCTAAAAAATGCACTCCTAAGCACATGTGGGTGAGGTAGTAAAAACTTTATTATGAATGTCCGGCGATATTTAGTGGGGTGGGAGTAAAAGCACTACAGCCTAAGTGACATCTTCGAGTCCTTGGACAACAGTGGCTTCATGGCCATGCCGGGTGGCCCGCAGCTGATAGGTGAGGTCGTAGGTGAGCCGAGCCCCCTCTTGTTCAATTTCGTGGTTTGAGACTGCCATGTTTACCTGATTCGTTGGGGACAGCTGCTCGCTTCTGGTACAATCTTGCAGCGTGTGTTGTAGCATCACTCTGCCTCCACATACTAAAGTGTGTTTGGTTGTATAAATGTCTGGGTAACAATGGCATAGGATCACTGAGCTCGAAAACGTGTGTGTCTGCAATTACCTTTAGGCAACCGGCTGTTCTTTATTTAGTGGTATAGTAGTGTGGTTAATATTGAGATCTGCTTAGTCTCTACAGTTGTATGATCTCTCTGAAAGTGGTCATGTGATGCCCCACATCCTCATCGCTCTCGAGTTGGGCAAGGCATTGAATCACAGCGCGAAAATACAAAGCAAGCCAAGTATCCGGGCTTTAACATTCAACAAGATGGGTCTTTGCCAAACCTTATTTACATCCACAGCGAAACAAAAAATGCAATTGGCAACGCAGACGATGCAAGCCTACCACTGAGAGCAGTAGAAAATGTCCTTCAAGATTGACAATTTGGCTGCGGGTGGCTTCGGAAGCCATTCCGAGCTTTAACGATCTACAGTGCAAGAAAATAGCGGCACTCTTCAGGCAAGCTTGCTTGCGGTCTTGAAGGCAAGAAAATACTTGAAAGAATTGTTTCACTCTGCATGAAGATGGCACCACTCCTCAGGCAAGATTTGTTATGGTCTCGGGGGCCATACTATACTCGGAAGAACTGCTTTACGGTGCAAAAAGGGGACAATACTCCTTAGGCAAGTTTTTTTGTGTCTTGGAGGCATTAACTTACTAAAAATAAGTGTTTTACTGTGCAAAAAATTAGCAGAGTTCTTCAGGCGGGCTCATTTGTGGTCTTGGAGGCCATAACATACTCGGAAGAACTGTTTTCCTGCACAAAAAAAATAGCAACACTCCCCAGGCAAGCGTGCTTGTAATCTTGGAGGCTATAACATGCTCGAATAAAGTTTTTTTACTGCATAAAAAGGTGGCAGAACTTTTCAGGCAAGCTTCTTTGTGGTCTTGGAGGCTGTAACTTACACGGATGAAGTGCTTTACTACGGAAAGAGATGGCAGCACTCTTCAGGCAAGCTTCCTTGTGGTCTTGGAGGTTTTAACTTTTTTGGGTGAAGTGCTTTACTGCGCAAGAAGGTGGCAGCACTCTTTAGGCAAACTTATTTTTGATCTTGAAGGCTTTGACCTACTCGGATGAAGTGCTATACTGCAGAAGAAGATAGCAGCACTCCTCAGGTAGCTTCATTCTGGTCTTGGAGGCCTTAACCTACTCGCATGAAGTGCTTTACTGCGCAAGAAGATGGCAGCACTCCTCGGGCAAGCTTCATTGTAATCTTGAAGGCCGTAACCTTTTTGGATGAAGTGCTTTACTGCGCAATAAGATGGCAGCACTCCTCAGGCAAACTTTCTTGTGGTCTTGGAGGCTTTAACTTACTCAAATGAGGTGCTATACTGCGTAAGAAGATGGCAGCACTTCTTAAGCAAGCTTTTTTTTGTGGTCTTGGAGGCCGAAACTAACTTGCATGAACTGGTTTACCGTGCAAGAAGATGGCAGGACTCCTCCGGGAAGCTTCCTTGTTGCTGTGGAGCCATGAAATACAAGTAAGAATTGTTTTACAAGGCAAGCAGATGGCGACACTCCTCAGACGAGCTTGCCCTTGATCTCGAAGGGCATAACACACTCGGAATAACTGTTTTACGGCGCAAAAAGATCGCAGCATTTCATAAGCAAGCGTGCCTGTGACTTAGAGGCCATACACACTCGGAAGGACTGTTTTACTAAGCAAGAAGGGGACAGAACTTCTCATGCAAGCTTTCTTTTGGTCTTGAAGGCCATAACATATCCGGAAAAACTGCTTTAATCTGCAAGAAGGTGGCTTCACTCTTCACGAAAAGATCCTTGTGGCTTTGAAGGCCATAATATTGTTACGAGGCAGAGGGCATGGCTCCGCCGTCGTAGACGAATCGGTGAAGAAGAAGCGGACTCGGTGTGCAAAATGCTGGCATTTCTGGGGTGTCGCACCTACCTTAAAATATTGGAAATAGTGACACTCATTTCTCTCTTCCGTGTGTTTGTGATCCCCGTAACAACATACTTAGAATAGCTGCTTTACTGTGCAATAAGGTGACAGCATACCTCAGGGAAGCATGCTTGTAGTTTCGGAGGCCATAACATACTCGGAAGAAGTGTTTCACTGCGCAAGAATATGGACGCACTTCTCAGGCAAGCTTTATTTTTTTTGATGAAAAGATCAGACTCAGAACAATTGTTTTACTGTGCAAGAAGGTGCCAGCATTACTCAGGTGGCCTGTTTTTATTTGTGAACGAGCAGTGTTGTCCTAAAATATTAGGCCACTCGTTCATGCTTCTGATGTGGTGTGGACGAGATGAAATCAAAATAATTGATGATTTAAATACGGGTGAGATAAGAAAACGTACATTACACCAGTCAAACTACTTCTTTAGCAAAACCTTTTTTTATCGAAAGTGAATATCACCACCGCTACTCTCTGGTAACTTTTGTGAGCCGATGAGTGTGGCGAAGCTTTTGTAATCTATGAGCTTTCCCGAACTGGAAATGCCAAAGAAGGTCAACCATGCTTATGTTAGCTTGCAGCAATGGCGGCAGCTTGCAACAAGGTGACGAAGAAAGCAGTGGAGTCGAGCATTGTGGGAAGCCGTGGCCGAGTCCACCGCTGGTGAATTTACGTTATACGAAATTTAAATTTACTGCTGCACTCAACTGTTTCGCTTAGAGTGCCACACTTTTGTTTAATATCCACAAATGGGTTTAACAGAGCTCCCGCCCTCTGCTTGCGGGCGACGCATGTGATTGTAGTTGAAAATGTGGTGCGAAAGACTTCGCACTGTTGTCTGAGCGTGTTTCTTATATCGAAGTGTGGTGGTAAGTTAATACTTCATATTTTCAATGAAAATGCATTGCATTCCTAATGACAGTTTTGTTGCTCCATTCCTTCCTTTTCTTGCTGCTTGTTCACCCTGTTCTTTTTGAACCATCAATGTCACTACATAGGAACACTGACTAGAGGCACGCGTTTTCGTATTTAGGTTTAATATCCGTGCAACGTACTTTTCTTTCGGTTTAGAACGCACCTGCTAAAGATTAGCCATTTCGAAAAAGGACCTGCTGCACTCCGCCAATCACACAAAGTTTACAATTCCATTAGGAAGCTTTGCAAATCTATACAGCCATAAAATATGCCTTTCGTACTTGAACTCTGGGATGCCACCCGTTGTGAAGCAAAAGGAAATAGCCGACGTTTCTTAGGAAGTTTCTTAGCTACAGCGTTGCAGAATGCGGAAAGTGAAAAAAAGGAAAAAAATAAACTGAAAAAATGTATTTTTCAGAACCATCCTGCACACGCTTATCGCGGCCATACGCGCAGTGCTGCTGATCGCATGGCTCCTCACGCCTATATCAAGATTGTTGATTCATTGCTGGTAGATCAGCGAGCCTGCCGTTTTCAAGATAACGCTGCTAATTGCGCATCCAAGCGAGCACCTTGAGGAGTGCTGCCATCTTTCTGCACAGTGTAAAACTTCTTCTGAGTAAGTTGGCGCCTCGAACACCCTGGCCACCAGATTGCCACTCTCAGAGGACACGCTTTGTGGCTTTGAGTTGTGGCTTTGCAATTTCTGGCTCGCCATTCAGGATCTACTCATCTGCACCAACGTAAATTAGGTTGGACAAGTATCCGGCTTGTTTTATCTCAACGCCCAGCTTTTACTGGCTCGCATTGTAGTCCAGCGTTTTGATTCACAGTAGTTTAGTCTTCTCACTGGCAGGTGTAACACTCGTAGTTATAGTTGGGCGACAAATGACGCCGTACATTCCAAAACATGCATTTTACACCTGCTAGCTCATCAATTAAACGTTCATTTCTCCAGGAAATGAGCCTTTTTGAGGTCCAAATAGTGCCCTCAATGGAGATCGCTGAAATTGAAACTGGGGGTCAGTGGCCTTCAATATTATCTGTGAAAAATCTCGGTTGTCAGGTGTTTTTTGGGGGATAATTTACAAATATCTCCTGCCAGTGACTCCCCCAAAACTAGGTGTGAAAAATGTTCCTGCCGCGGCGCGCGCATTGATTAGTTTTGTAAAAAAGGCACATTGTGGACGGTTGTAGACGCTAAACGGTTGCATACGTAGCTGAATTGACTCCCTGAAGATGCCTTGATTTTCAGCATGCGACATTCACAGGAGAATTTAGTATATGAGGTCATAATTTTAAATTTATAACACGCGTGAGAAATACCGCCAGAGTAATCGTAGGGATTAGGGGAAATTTACAAAAAAACTAGAAGATGCAATGTTTAGTGCGTGACGATTGTGTTGGCATGTACCGTATTTTGCGGCAAGACTGTGATTAAGAAAGCGTGGGGGGAGATTATGGACAAAAGAACAAGATTAACCGCACATGCTACAGCTATAGAACGTAGCAACTTTGAGTTCACAAAGCAATGAATCTATACGACATTTTTTTCCAGGTAGTAACGACTCGAAAATTTGCGTGACCAAAGCAATGCTGCGTATGTGATGGACGAGATCGCTGCTGTCTTTCACAAGTCGTGTGTTCTTGGCTACACGCATCTTCTTCAAGCTAGCACTGAATCCAGTCTTCTCAGCTTAATTTACGCTGTGTTAGAGATCTGGAATGTAAAGAGAGACTTGCTTCCTTTGTAATAAACTCAGAAGGTGAGGAAATGATCATGGCGAATTTCACTACGACGTAATTGTGAAGCTTAGTCAGGCTACACTACGAAATTTGCTGAGTTTGCAATCATAATATCACCCTATTATGATAACGAAAAACCCAAGAAATCACCGCTCGTACGTTGTAGACTCTGTTACGCTATGTAGCGTATGTCGAAACGTCACGATATTTTCAGCGAGCACTTGTTGAGAAGCTCATATCGAAAGTAGGGAAGGAGGGAGAACTGGGTGTGGCACACTTTTCTTTTTCTTCTGGCACGACACACTTGGGACATAAGCTAGTAGTGGGTAGTCTGCTGAGGAGAAAGATGTATGTCCCAAGTGTGTCGTGCCAGAAGAAGAAGAAAAGTATGCCACATGGGTATTCGAAACATCTGAATCAATTTTCTGGGCTTAAGTGCGCTTGCGAGCGCATTTTTGGCCTCCCGAAGGCATGACCATTTATTTACGCAAATCGCAAGAAATTAGAGGTTTTTGTCGGTAGAACTTAGAGCATTCCAAGGCTCTTCATTGTTGAAGTCCTGCCGTGAGCTTTCAAGAACTGAGGCGGGTTGCGTTTCGTGTAAGCTACATCGCAGAAAAACGAGCGGAAAGGGTAAACATAGTCAGGCGTCCGCAGCAGCTGTGCGGACGCAGCCTGCTAGCCATTTGGAAGGGCAGGTCGCGTCCATGCGGCTGCTGTGGATGCAACACTAAGTCTATGTAGTGTTTCCACTCGACGTGTGGTCGAGCGTTGTGAGTGATGGAAAGGTGGAAGCGAAAAAGTAGTCCGTTGCAAGCGGGCGGAGGGGTAGGCAGCTGCTGTGGGTGAAGGGGAGAGTGACGTCAACGTGCCGCTGCGATTTGACCTAGTTGGCACTGCTCCAACACTTGCGCCGAGGGTTTTGTGCGGACGTATGGGATGGTGTTACACAAGCTAGTCAAAGAGCTGCTTCACATCTAAAAATAATTACAGCATCTCTCGCTAAAGGGAACCATGCATAGATGCGAGGCAGCGGGCGCTAACGATTTCACTGGAGGTGCCGTTTAGACTGAAATTCATAGCAGTGTTACGCAGGAGAGAAACCTGGGGACTCACAAAGCACATAGTGATGGACTAGTTTTCCTACTGAAACATGCCAATCGCTGCTAATGGGCAGCGAAAGACTGAAGACTCTGATTGGGCAAAGACCCACACTGCACTTTTAGATAACGCGCACTCATTAAATCTTTGTTGGTCAACAATGCAGAAAAGAAATCTCTCCCCGCTACTACACTGGAAGTCAAGATCAAGTGCCTATACATACGGGGTGGCCTGCGAACGGTTCGGCAGCGTGAGAACACGTTTTTGCAGTTGAAAAACTAGCTAGCAGACGCTGCGTGCGTCGACGTTGCGAGGCGAGGAAGAGGGAACGTAGGAGAGCACAGAGGGAGAGGACGCGCATGCGCAGTGGTGGTGTAAAGGCCGCTGGAAAGGATGCCTGGAGGAGAGAGAGGTAGGACGGAGCGTAGGCAGACGCTGCCTGCGTCGGCGTGGCGAGGCGAGAGAGGGGTGAAGAAAGAGGGGAAGGGGCGCGCATGCGCCGTAAGAGTGGTCACGCCGCACATTGAATTGAGCTCGACCGTAAGGCGCTTCACCTCCTAGATATTATTTTCCTACCCGCATTCAGGGGCGATGCCGGTAAATGCAACGTAGATAATTTCGGGCTGCTCACTGTATCTGCCGTGGGCTCTGACGTCACTCCTTTTATACTGGTGTGTTTCGCTGCACAGGCGTGCCTACACTTGCTTTCAGCGTTCAACAGAAATGAATTGCTAAACTTGACGAGTGTTTTCGTGGCGCGCTGGTGTGCTTGTCGGTGACTCGAGAATACCATGTTCTTCTGTGTCCTTGAACTGCAGCGTGGATGTGGGAGGCGCTTTGTGCACTTGATATTTGCAATCTGTACAGCTGCAAATCCGAATGGTTGGGCGATGGTGTGCGGGGAATCGTCGCAGCAAAGGAACGGTGTTGCGAGTGTTCTTGTATTCTAAGGACAGTCGAAGAACGAAGTCGGAGCGTGTCGTTCGTGAAGCTGACGTCGGAATTCGTTTTCTTCGTGACCCGAAGGTACGTGTGCCCGTACTTCATATTTCTTAGTTGTTCCAGCTGCACCATCTTCACCTCGTTCCATTGTTGATCTAAGATAAAGTGGAATGTGGACCTGCGACTTGTTGGCCTGGGCCGTTGCAATAAATTAAAAAAACTTGCGTGGCAGTACGTTTTTAGAACAGATGTCTTTCCTTCAGGGTAGTTACACAGTTTGGTATTTGCGATTAGCACAGCGGACTTTTTGTAACTTTTTGATTAGCAGCGGACTTTTTTTTTTTGGTGGAGGAAAATGTAAGTATGCTGTTGCATTGCGTAGTGCGTCTTTTTTGTGAGTAGTATTTGCTAACCGGTGCTCCTACCAATTTATTTCGGTAATATAAGTTTGCGCCAGTCTCGTCAGCAGCTTAGCCTAACAGGTTTCCTTGAAATTTGGATGCGGGTAAACATTTACGCTAAAGCGCTTTCATGAACAATTTTCAAGTGTGTGAGCAATAGTTCAAGCATAAATATTTAGGAACCAATACAAAATATACTGATATAAGAACCAGCAGTGAAGTGAAAGTGCCCACGGGAGCTACACGGTTTAATATAGACCCGGTTTAATATAGAATTTTTTCCCAGGCCCTAAGTTATATCAGCGACTATGCAGCACTGCGAGAGGGGCCAGAGCAAAAGAGGAAATGCCGCTCCTTGTGTGCGTTGCGACAGATTTTTCTGAAACGATAAATTTTGTTCCCTCTTGCAATAGTAATTACCCTAATATCGCACTGAATAACATACTTGTGGTAGCAGCACACACTCTCCTCTATATAACTTCGTGTCGATGAAGACAGATGTTCCAAACAGTACAAATAAGACTGCAGACATTTCGCAAATGAGTAGGAACAGTTTCTCTGTTACCTAATTTATTTTGTCACTTTGTGGGACCATAAAGTTTGCTCTTATAGATCAACCATCAGTTTTTTAGCGCACAGTCTTTGACATTTTTGTAAAAGAAATGTCCAACAGATAAAAATCTCCAAACGCTTTCAAGCGTAATCCATTCTTTAAACCAGAACAGTTCTTCGACGGAAAAGACAGAATAACGCCGTTAAGCATGTAAAACACGCCGTGCACGCTTTCTCTTTTAACGAAGGATGATGGTGGCAATGAATTCACAGCCTTCCGTACGCGCACTCACTCGGGCAAAACGAGTAATGTGACGGCTGCAGTGAACAAGCCTGAAAATATTCTTCCAAGTGGCATTACGCCTGTTCCCACGGAGCAGAGGAAGAATCGACATTCCTTGAGATGTCCCTCCGGTACAGCGGTGCAGAAGGGGCAAAATAAAAAAAAAAATAGAGAAGGTGAGCAGATATTTGTTGAAGCCATCAAGCGTGCGGTTATCTCTGCTAGACGCGGAATGGGGCAGTTTATCTTGTGGCGTGTATCTGCTATCGGGATTGTCGATTCATTGCCAGTGCAGCAAGCAATGCCACGTGTTCGAAATAACACTGCCCCTTCTCCTTTCAGGCAAGCCCACCTGACTAATGCTGCTATTGTATTTGAAAGCAAAATACTTCTTGCGAGCCCTTACTGGAGACTCTCCAGACTGGAGACTACTTACTGGATACTCTCCTTCTACTCCAGCCCTTTCCTGCGCTCACCCATCGCCTAGCCTTCGCGTGTGCTTCGCGGTCATGGGGAAAGGGAGCCCGTCATGTAGTGCCTCACGACGGGAATTTTATAAGGTAACTTTTTTTCTCTCAGCTTTGTGGGGCGGCGTTTTACATTTCTCGTGATCACAATGTTGGCGGTCATGCCAGCTCTGTAAGTGATACGGTCTTTTCAGATAGCCTGTCGCGGTTCGTGGTGCTATGTGGGTAACCAATGGGGACGCGTCATGGTGCCATCGTTCCGCCCTTAGTCTCAAACGATTACTGTGCTCAGTACCTAATGATTCATAGGTAGGAGGTTTCCCATTACCTCGAATTCGTATGGTGAAGGTGACAGTTTTCCGCGATGATATTGCATTGTACTTGAAGAATGAGGACAGGCTGCCTGCCCCAAAGCCTACGTGTTTCTACTGAGTATAGAAATATTTCAGGAGCAGCGATATTATTTTTTCATGAAAATGATGGTATTGATTTATTGATTAATTGGATACCTGCTCAAGTCCTTTCTCTCCGTCTTCGAAAAAAGTGACTGTTTTCCCATTTTTGGGCTTGATTATACTTGCTAAGGAATATCAGCCTTCGTGTGGGTTTCAATATTCGAAGATGTAAAATAACGAGTCCTGAAAGCGCAACAGTACAATTTGCCTGTGTTCAAAAACAGTACCTACCAGAGATTTCATTTTGCGGCCGTGAATGGCATGTTTCTCATGTTGTAAAACAATTCTAAAGAGGAAGGCACGCCTGCTCTTCTTAGGATACTTGTTCTTTAGTGCAATGCTAGTGACGGTGAACATAAAAATACAAGGGCAGGTGCTGGTGTGGCTCAGGGAGTGGGCAAGTGCCACGTTCTTGCACCCTTGGCTAATGCAAATGACTGTAGTTAGTCTCGTTAATGTTGGTTCAGTAAGGACGATATCGCGAAGTAGCGCATATTATAAAAATTAAAATCATGCCTTGAAATCGAAATGAAAAACGAACAGAGGCTTCCAGCTAACGTACTTGTATTGTTCTATTGAGTTGTTTATGATACCGAAGGAGTTGCAGTTGCGATTTCATTAGTTTCACACAGCTGAGGGCTACTGAACACTGGTGCAAGCTGCAACAACAAAAAAAGCAGGTAAGAAGTTCAATGCGCTCTACATAACTGTCCAGCCAATCAGATATATGACGTCTGATAGAGAACTTTCAAGGAGTCACAATTGCAGGAAGTGCCACCCCCACCGGCACCACCTGCAGCGTCGACAAGCCTGTCTGAAGGACTTCCTGCAGTTTGTTCAGCCTATGTCCGCTCATACATCGGAGATTCAAGAATGACGCGGGTCGTCAACAAAAGACACAGTTCTTTTAAACACTTCGTTTCTAACCTTTATGTTAAGCTTGCTTCTGGGCACTTTGCAGCTCTTGCTTCTTCATCGTTCTACACTGTTATTATGACCGCTATTCTTCGTCAGCCTGCTCGTTATCGGACACAACTTTTTTCGGAGCAGGTCATAAGCGGAGCCGCGCTCAACTGCAGTTGTTCGACTGTAAGAGTTCCACAGGTGTATGGCGTAGCTGTCGGTCGCGGCCCGCAGCACCGACGCCGTGTGGTTTCTTCGGAATGCTTTCTGCCACTCCATGTAGTTGATGGGGTAGAAGGCGGTGCCCGGTAGCACAGTGATCCCGGAGCACTCGACGAGGGGCACCTTGCCCAGAAGGTTCCTCGGGCAGAACCAGGACAGCACGCGCTCGAGGAGCCGGGGTCCGTTGTGGGCCCATTTGTGAGACCTGCGACAGCAGGTCCGCCATTATCACTATTTCCATTGTCGGCTACATTGCCATCTCCTGCATCTTCAGCAAGCCCATTTATCCAGAACATAGTGAGAAGGGTCCATTAACACCCTTACTTGTTCAAGCTCTCAGCATGCTAAGCTTGTGAATAAGTTTTTAGCTTTATTGTGTGGGGTCGGCAACCTATTGAGATGCAGGGCCAAGCTGCGTGAAGCTGAGACAGCGAGGGGCCACACGGAAACTTCAGGGTGGTTGCGGGTGTGGCGGCTGCTCAGACAACGCATAAAGGTTAAAGGAATTGACACTAACTTGTCAATCTAGATTGGAACTCAAGATTATTTCTAGCACGCATGTCACAAAGTTGCTATAAAGCAGATGTTACAAGCCAAAACTCTCTTTTCATGTCAGAACTGCTCTGTCGGTCTTCCGTAAGAAGTGGCCAGAGAAAGGAGGCGAGGAGCTATGACTCTGTGCCGGGGACCGCAGGTGGCCGATCCCTGATCTATAGTCATCTGCTGCCATCGACTGTAGCTTCAATCAGGCATGCGTGGTGTTCCCCTTGAGGGGGCTGAAAGTTCGTCCCAGACTAACAAACCAAGGTTTTCTTGATTCAGACAAACGTATCCCCAGCACGCATTCTTGTCCGTGAGGCATCTATCACTCCGCGAGCTGGCCAGCAGACTTGCCTCGCTGGTCCCTACGTGGGTCTGGGCCAGGTGCGCGACCCAGTCGCGTTCCACAGCACAAAAACAAAGTTGTTTTTCTTCCTTCCCTAAGTACTGCGATCACTTCGTGTCCCCTAACTTTATTCCGGTCGTTCTCTTTTCAATGACTACCCACGTCTTTCACAATTTGAGTTTAAAATATTTGTAGGACTTCAATTTTTACCAGTAGGGAAGCATAGCTTATATGGATTTGCCAAATGCTTTATCGTGTCTGCCCAAGATTATTACGCTAATATTTTGAAAGATATTGAGAAAGGTCAGAATCCTTCCATCATGGTGTATGAAAAAATGGGCCAATTTTGCACTCTATACGCGGTGAATATCGCGTTTAATTTGTAGGGCTCTTGTTCAATCATAATTTCTGGCAGTGAAATTCTGTCGGAGTGGCAGTTAAGCGTCCATAGTATTTGCATGTCTCCTCTGTGTGCCCCATTTAAAAGATTTCGGTAGCTAAACAGGAGCCCGAAATTTCAAGAGCTTCTAGCCTGAGTAAAACCACAAGTATAGTTTTTGCGGTAATATGTATAGCTGATAAACTTAGTAGGTAACCTGCAGGTTGAAAGTTAGTAAAAAAAGACTTTGAAAGAACGTTGTTGTAGTTTCATTTATTCTTTACGTCCCCAGTGAGCTATTCTTGTTTGCCACCATGTTTTTTACATGTTATGTTGTCTCGCGACTTCGCAGCACAATACTATCGAGGTTACTGTAATCAAAGACAGCCCTTACTACAACTAGGTATTTTAACCATCAATTACGTAGTCACAACTAGATTTCACAGTATAGTCGAACCCTATTTCCTATAGGTGTACCTTTTAACTGTGCCTCAGCACTGTACCTAACACAGGAGCGTATGCAATTTCATCATATTATTATCACATGGGGTTAACGTTCCAAAACCACCATATGAATATGATAGACACTGTAGTGGTTCGCTCCGGAAATTTCCACCACCTGGGAATATTTTATGTGCCCCCAAATCTGAGCGCATGGGCCTACGGAATTTTCGCATCCATAAAAATTGCAGCCGCCGCAGCATATTCAATTTGAAATGTTACCTAATTTTAAGTCACCCCCATTTAAAGACGTCAAAGTACGTAAGAATTTCTCGCAAGCTAAAAGATAAGATATGTAAAGAAGGACTCTGGAAGCAGGCAGTAAAAAAAAAAGTGCAGCGTACGATGATTTATAAAAAGCCTCAATCTTGAAAGAAGAAAATAATAAATTGTGTGACACATTCAAGAAATACTCGGGCATGTTACTGAACCGACTTATGGATTATGAAGAAAAGTGTCAAGTTGGGTGCTCGAACTTACTTATACGTCCTACTGAATTCTTCGAGACAGCGCAGGAGAAAGGGATGACCCCTGTCGAAGACCAACACACTGTTGCCAACATCAGGAAAGAGCTCTCGGGAGACGACATTTCTCAGTTCATCGAAGTTCTTGAGGGTTAGAACATCCATGTCAGCATAGACGCCCCCATATTTCCACAGTACGAGCAATCTCAAGGCATCGCTCAAGTGGTTGACCCGAAATGGACTGTGGTTCCAGTCATCTTTTATATACCAGTGCACAAGGACGCTGTCCTTGACCATTGAGTTGAGGTCGATCTTTAGCAGCTGGAAGTTTGGCAGCTGTTGCAAGTTCCTCAGAGGCCTGTGCAAACAAGATGGTATTGGTGTAGATGTTCGAGCAGATTTATTATTCATTGATGGATGACACGCTGCAGCCGTTAAAGACATTTACAACCGTTCAGTACATGTGAGAGTAGATTCTACCAATAGTGGCGTAGCTAGGCTGTGGAATACCAGACCCATGCCCCCCTCCATTCCCATGAATCATTTTTCGCCATGACATAAGAAAAGGAAGAGGAAGAGCCTAGAAACTGTGGCACACACTCACGCTGGAGCATTCTATGGCCAATCTCCAGAGTGGGTGTGTGTACTACAGTTTCCAGGCTCCTCCTCTCCTTTTTCTATCTAGGTCATGGCGACATATTGTTTCTGGGGAGGAATGGGAGGCATGGGCCCGCATAAGAGGCCCGCCCTTCATTCAGATTAAGGATCCCCCCCCCCCCCCCCCCTCCAAAAAAATCTTTCTGCCTATGCCCACGATCCCAGCGTAAGTGTATTGGCCAGAAATTACATTGGGAGAACCCATCAATATTTTCGTAGTTTTAGTTGTTTTTCTGTATAGAGCAAAGCTCATGTAAAATTTCGTTGAGCCCGCCAATGTGAACAAAAATTCTCATCACCATGAGCCGGTATGTGCACTCTTTCTTCTCTTCTTCATTTTATGCTTTTTTTCCACAACACGTGCGCCTATTTGTCTGGCGTGAGATACAATAACTGTGATGAATAAATTGAGTAGTAAGAAATAGAAATTACACTTAGGAAGAAAAAGAAAGCGATAGGTAAAAACAAACAAATAATCAGAGAAAAACAATAGAAAGGCATAGAAAAACTACATAGAGAGAAAAAGAGATGTTTCACTTTATGAGTACTGGTTTCTATATGAGCCAGGCAGTTACGTCAGCTAAGGGTGCGTCCGTTTGACCGGAGAGGGACATGCGATGCTCAAACTCATCTGGTGCCAAGCCCAGCCCTGCAACGGCTCCGCTGTTGAAACTATTTGTGGGTTCCTTCAACGGAGTCAGCATACTCGGGCGTAAAAGTTCGTGCGGGATCGCGTAGTTTCAGTTAGCCCTCACGCGTGGCTAGTTACCTACAATCCCGCATGTCCAGTATGGTGAGGAGCCAGACAGTGTAGTAGGGATGCCGAAGAGCTGCGGATTCGATGGAGCACGCCGCCCGTTCGTCGATGCACGATGCACCGGCGGTCTCGAGGAAGAATACGTTTTTCGTGGAATCGTTCAGGTTGACATGTCGCTCGATGTCTTTTCGCTGATCTTGCTCACCTGCAAGCGGTGCAGAATTGCAACATGATGGCGCTTGTGCAGCGCTGAAGAAAACGACTAAAAAGAAATAAAGCAGAAGATCCGGAAGATGGTCTGAAGCACGGAAGTGTCCAGCCATCTGAAGAGCCCATTGTCATTGTGCTGCATTTATCCGGCCCCTCGCATAAATGTTTCGGGAATTTATAAAGTTTTTTGCCTGAATATCTACCTAATTTGTTTTCGTTGGTGTCCAGTTATCGCGAAAATTGGAAACAATCGCATTTCCGGCAATGAACTTGCGAACGTTATGGCTTTGTTATCAACTAAAGATCGTTTATATTTGCTTGGCTTCGCCTAAACGCCTTTCGTCTAGGTCTTTATACGCCCGTACGAGTTGTAATAGAAGCCTTCTACTTCTTTAGAAAAGTGGATGGTAGCTTTAATGAACCGCCAAACTTGCTTTTCAACACAGGGTTATACTTTTTTTTACTCCTGGTTTTCAACCGCACTTTTCGGTGTACGTTACCACGCGTTATTAACATATTTGCACCGCGCAAGACTACGAGTAGTTACGACGTAACTACAGAAGAAGAGACAAGCTCTTTCTGAAAGAGACAAGCTCTTTCTGTAGTCTTGCGCTGTGCAAATATGTTGATTCCTAATCATCAACTAGCCCAAGCATCTGTCTTATCACGTGTTAGTGACTATAGTCTGGTTTCGTTCTTTCCATTTCACATTAGGTCAAGTTGAAACTATAGTGCATTAGAATATGATAGTACACTATAGTTGAAACTCAGTATATGTTCCCGCATCTTTGTTCTTTTTATTTTCGATAGCATTGACCCGACCCCATCACAAACTCTAACGAACTAGCTGAATTTTGAATCCTTCTGTAGTACTTGCTCCTTGCTCACAAATGTTGGCACATAGGCCTACGGGGCAAGAAGACAGGAGCTATAAGCCGCAACACTAAGCCGGAATAAAGTCAAACCAGCCTTACAAATTGGGCTCTGAGATAATTATGGAACTCCTCTTCTGGCGTGCAGTCAGCCTGGAAAGTGCATAGACCACCAGACCCATTTAAAAAGTTATAGAAAAAATAAACTTTGCACTTATTTGGCATACATCATGGGATTTACAAGTTTCCGGCCTGCCTTCAAACACTACGTGTGCTGGACAGTTCACCTGAGTGTAGTCACAAGTTGCGGGGAAATCAAACATTTTCTTGTACCTAGTGCTCTCAAATACATTGAAGCCAATTGTGCATCGCTAAGAAAGCCCCCCCCCCCCCCCCCCTTCTCTAAGGACGCCGTCTTCGCGCTCCGCTGCATAACAGTATGTCATTTGCGGCTCTCAAGCAGCAAAAAAAAAAAAAACTTTGTCCGATTTAGTTTTTTCGTTTGTATTTACCAAAAAAAAAAAGAAAAGAAAATCACCAGTCCACATCTGCAGCCAAACTCGAATGTGAAGAACTACCTAAAAGACGGAAATTAGTTCGATATATTTCACCATTCAACGTCAAGCTTATAAAGAAATGCGTATTATGAATGTCCGTTTCTATGCACGTTGGCTCCACAACACTGATTCACGATCATGAATTGATGGCAGCTCCCGCTAAAACGTGGGCAGCTTCTTTTTTTTCCTATGTTCTTACTTTTGTGTGGTTTGTAGAGTGCTGAAGGGGGACTGGAGGGTAAGTTGTAGGAAAGAATATGCAGTGTCAATACAGCCCTACTAACCACATCACTCATTGATATGGGCATCCGCGAAAGTCATTTCCTGAGGAGAAGGTGATTCTCGAGATATTTCGCACTGTCCGATGCAGCTGTAAGTTTTAACGTTAAAGCATTTTCATTTTCGTTAAGAGCTCGATATAAAGGATAATTTCATTCCGCATTCGATATAGTTGGGTTTCATCCTACTAGCCGGGCATAGTTCAGAGATATTTTTATGTTTTCTCAAGAGGTCACGAAAGCACAATTAAACAGTTAGTGGACGAGACAAATGCGCATTACCATTTATAATTTTAGAAGTTTATTGCATGAACACGCTTAATTACAATATCTTACCCAAGCATCGCTGTTGTGAACCACCAGAAGCCCCAGAGAGGAGTGCGCGGGGATCGTAGCCAAGATGTCTTGCACTGACTGGACCAATTGAGAAGCTCTTCGTCAGACAAGCTTTCCTTCGTGATAAGCAACAATTCCCACCAGAAAGAAAAAAATCATATGGTCTCCAACTCACTAGAATCTCTGTACAAGGAAGGCTTGTTCAGCAATGGTATTGATGACAATTAGAAGGCTTTCTAGTCGCGTGTATCTCTAAACTATTTTAGAGAGTACGGCAGTCTGCGATGTCTGATCCACGACTAGATGGGGATGACATGTGTGAGCTTACAAAAGTTCTACTAATGTATCAAACAGCTTTCCTAATTTGCACCACAAAAATAAAATACCTCCCACGGGATTTCGAGAAACCTGTCCGTATTGTTCAGACATACGAACACTCAGTCAAATAACGTGGGAGAGCACCATGAAGTCCACACACATTCACATCCCACACATTACTAAGCAATAGCACATGTTACACAAACAGTGGAAGGCATGGCTTGCAGAAGAGAACAATCGGAGCCACATAGCTTTGCTAATCTGATCAGGCCCAGCAAGCTACTCATTACAGAGTAGATAGAAGTTGATAGACACTCAAAGAACGTAGATAAACGCTCAAAGTGCCGGTCGTACGCAAAAATAAACGCTTCGTTTTTAATAAAGCTGCGGAATATCACAAGGTAGGTGTATGCTAAGAAGGTGCCTCTGCACCTTGCTTTAGTACGGACATGTGGCTGCAGATCACGAGCGCAAAAGGTGCCTATAGCTTTAGTATAGCAAACAACTGTATCGATTGCGACGAAGAGATCAATGTGACGGTTCGCAGTGACGAAGGCCAACAGCCACATGCTTCTCATGTCATGTCGCGCGTTGACAGAATGCAGGCCGTGCGTTTGATACACAGGACTGAGAAGACTGCCCGTTTGGAATGCCAGTGCTTGCTTCCTCCTAGTAGCATCGCCGAAAGGCTGAGTCATATCTCTAAGCCGATTAAGCGAGAGTGAAATGCTGACGTGGGAGTCAGACGCACCAAGCTTGGAGCAGCGAACAGTAGAAAAACAATAGAAAGGAAACCACGGAACGAACTGTACTCATAACCACGCAAAAAGAACAAAAGACAGCAGGAGAAAGCAGGAAAACACACAAAAATAAAGAAGCACAAAAAATCAGATAAACATCAACATACAAGACAGGCGCAGGCGACTGAGTTATTTGCAATGCATACAGGTTTCTTTTGGGGTGGAACTTGGTCTTGGATAATTTTTATCGCGTGTTTTTACGAAATCAGGCCAGATACGACATAAAACTTTAATAAACGGTTAGGGTCATCAAAATGTAAAGCAGTGCAACTTACGTGTGATCGTTAGTAGTACAAAGAAAACCAACGTGATGAGGGCTGCTAAGTCGGAGCTTCGGTGGTGCTGACAGATGGAAACCGGCCCCTGCTCGAGATCGTCAACCCAGAAAGCGTACAGCGGCATGACGTTTACAGGTGAGGAAAACAATTGAATTTCTATTGATCTCACATCCTCATATGTATGGAAGTAATGCCTTCATAGGCATTATGTTATTACATAAAAATAAATTTAAAAGGTCTCAATCATAGCAAATGCGATTCTGTAAATGAGCATAGAGCTGATGAAGTCGAGGGATCGAAATAATGCTTGGGCTGTCGTACGGAGCCTTGTCCACCACGAATGAACATAACAGGAACAGCAAGAAGTTTTGTGTGACTTAGCACATAAAGCAAGGTACTCTCGAATATTGAATCGCGATTTCTGTCCTTGCAGCTCATAATTTCTGTCACTGTCTGGATATTGCCTCGCACATTCCTTATTTTCACTCTTATTACTTTTGGCTTTCGCCAACAGAGCCTTGCGGCAATGCTCAGCGCAAGCTGCGCGTCATTGTTCTAGAGTGTTCGTGATTATCGTAGATTGTTATGTGAAGATTCTGTGCAAAACGCGAAAACTTGAAATTATTCCAGAGCTTGCGCGGCGACCAGTGGTAAGACTGGAACATTCTATGGCACCTGTATAAACGCCGCCTGAAATATTCTACGGCACATGTATAAACGCCGACGCGCTTCACCGCTTGTCAGTTGATCGATGGCCTACGCTCTGTTCGCCGCTGTCAGTGCCAGTGCGGACCACTGCAATAGGAGTTTTTGTTGACCGGCCGAAAATTCAGCCAAATAAACCGTTTCATCTCCTGTATACAGTCTGCTCCCTTCTTCGACGTCAAGACCCCATGACAATATGAAGAGACCCAAGATGAAACGTTGATATTTGATCTCTTTCACTTGAAATGATGCATCTGCTGTCCCAGACGCTCTGGAAACCCGTGGAGCCAGCATGTTCAGAAAGGGTGCTGCACCTCGCGTCGGTGCAAGTTGTTTGGTAGGCTAGTAATTAGCGGCATTTTCAGCCCGAAAACACCGATATGATTATGAGAGACATCGTAATGAAAGGCTGATTTCATGGTGCTGATTAACATGAACCTGAATTTATTTGAGAAGCCTTAATGTTATTGACTTCGTAGAAATTCGGTCGCCGCTGTCGGAATTTGATCCCGTAACCTTCGTGTAAGCAGTGAAGCAGCTGAGTCACTATACCACCTTGGCGGGTTCACCAGATAGCTTGAGGCGCGTGACGTACATTACGTCAGGTAAAAAGTTATAGTACAGGCAGCGCGTTCATGGGGAGCTCAGAACTGAGATAACGATACCTAATGACGCTTTACCGCGAGATAGTTTCCGTGACTATGGCATAAAAACTGAAAAGCACCTTACCATGACGTCAGAGCTGGCGATGTCATATCCCGGCAATCTTGAATGTAAGGTAAACAATATTTCCTCCCACGTTTCCCAGTTAAATTGGCACCGGCATCAGCAAGAAACCATCAAGCATCGGAAAGTATTGTCGCTGCTCGACGCAGAGTTTACGCTTGTCACGATCCTCTGGAGCAACGCTTTGCTCCTGCAAAACTAAACTCCGAGAAGTACGTGCACAAGTGACAGTGAAGCCTGCACTTTGCGAAGCTGTAACACCCACACTTTCGTTACTCTCACTCTCCTCGCCCCGTTCTTTGTTTCTTCACAACGGAGTGCCGCTGACACTTGATTCGTGGAGGCTGAAAGGTGTTTGTTAAAAAGTGTAAAAACTTTCGGCGCAAGCATAAGAAAAACACAAAAAACAAAGCTAATCCAGTGGTGATGACAAACAAGTAAACTGAACAGATTCAGAAAGCAGTGCGTAGGAAATAAACAACCTATAAGCAAAAAGGAACACACGCAAAAGCACCACAGAACGGGACCTATAGTGAGGACAAAAATGAGAGAAACGGCGACAATTAGGCGCAAAGGCGTGGCGAACATAGCCACGCCGGACACTCCCAGAAAACGTGCTCGGCGTGCATGGGGTGCGCTATAGTGAGCGGTTGACATGGGGGTGTGGAAGTCCCATTCGCGAGGCCTTTGTGCAACAACTGCAACCGGAATCGGACTCACCGTCACGCCTGTCTACTTCACAATGGCGGGTGCGCATCCCGTGACGAGGCACGGCCAGCAGTTTTTCCGCTGCTTGCACGCGACGCACCTTTTGTTTCGACTTTACCACGCTATATCTGTAGGGCGCGCGCGCGCGTGCTAAAGGTGACTCGCATACTAGGCATACTTCACTCATTTGCGAATTATCCAAGCGACCCAACAAACCTCTGGTCTCATTTGGAGGTTCGTTGTCACAGATGACATGAACTATATAAATTTCGTTCACTGTTGAGCGTTCCAAACTATTTTGGGAACCAACCGCTTTGACCTTCTTTCTATAAGTGGTTTACCTATGCTTGTAAATCCAGTAGCTAAAGTTTGTGGTACACGAAGTGTCAGAACAAGACAGATTGTCGCTTTGTCTAGGAACTTGACATTCAAAGAAGTGTTGCCGTAGCTGGCATTGCGAACAGGGGTTGTGATGCTCGACTGCTGATTCAGAGGCTGCGTGTTCGATTCCTGCCGTGGCAGTGCTATAGTGGAATAGTAGATGCACCTCTTCTGTGCGATGTCAGCTCACGCTGAAGAAATCACATGGTCGAAAATTCCGGAGTGCTCTACCATAGCACCTGCCATAGTCATATCGCTGTTTTGGGGTGTAAAACCCTAAATATTATTATTATAAGATGTAGTTGGCATTGCGACATAATGTCTCAACAAACCTGACGTTCTTCTAGGCCTTATTGGGGAGTGGGGTCACGTATACAACAAAGATGATAACAATTTTCTCGCAATGTTCAGAGGTACATGTCCTCCTAGAAATAAGTCCATTTGGTATCCGATGGGGAGGTTTGATTATATTGTGACGAAGCGGGATCGACGAGTACACAAAGCACCTCGAACAAATACGCTTTATCGCTCACAGGACAAAGACTGCAACGTCTTCTTCGTCTCTGCTCTCGGCCAAGGATACTCGCGCTGTTTCGTTGTCACCGCCACTGGCACATACGCGCGTCAATATATGTACAAACAACCGCAAACGTGTGCGGGACATAAACGTTCAATTAGGATATCATCATCATAACCAGCTTGACTACACCCGCTGCAGGACAAAGGCCTATCCCATGTTTGTCCAGTTAACTTGGTCCTGTGCTTGCTGCTGCCGCTTTATACGGCCACGCATCTGCCCAGATAACTTTCTGTATCCCCTTCACCCTCTTGCCTTCTCTTGGAATACAGTCCGCGATCCTTAATGACCAGTGGTCATCTTGCCTTCACGCTACGTGCCCTGCCCATCGTTTCTTTTTCTTTTTCTTGATTTAGACTATGATGTTTTTAACACCCGTTTGTTCCTTGATACACTCTGCTCTCTTCTTGTTCCTAAGGGTTACATCTATCACTTTTCCTTCCATTGCTCGCTGCGTCGTCCTCAACTTGAAAGTTGAAACCTCTTTATAATACTCCAGGTTTCTGCTCCGTAGGTAACTACTGATGAGATGCAACTGTTATATACCTTCCTCTTAAGGGATATTGGCAATTTACCAGTCATGAATTCCCATTGTGCTCCACCGCATTCTCAGTCGTATAGTTACTTCAATCTGGTGGTTCGGCTCCGTGGTTATTTCGTGTCCTAAGTACACGTACTCCTTTCAAACTTCAGGAGCACTGCTACCTATCTCGAAGCGCTGTTCTCTTCCAAGGTTGTTCTACATTACTTTCGTTTTCTGAGGATTAATTTTAAGTCCTACTTTTCCGCTCTCCTTGTCTAATTCAGTATTCGTGAATTGTGATTTGATTAGGATATATTGTGACTTTATCTACGAACATGATGGCAATGTAAATTTTCCTGCTGTTGGCATGGCAACACTTGTACTCAACTTGATCAGGAGTGGCACAGCAGAAATTCGGATTTATTCCTGAACTAACGTTCCGTAAACTTCTGCTGCTGATTGTGCATATTTTTTTTCACTGATCTGTCATATCGTATAGTATTACGATTCCCCCCCCCCCCCTCAAAAAAATTGCTGGAGCCAATGTTTCAACAGAGAGGTGCCTTCGCCCCAGCAGGGGACATCCCATGACGAAGACACACGCTCGTGCCCTTATGTTAGCCTAAAAGACGTACACTACTCGGCGAATTCCCAACGTTTAAAGCATACATCTTCAATACCATACGCAGTCCTCCGTTGTAGAATTGGCAACCCAAAAGCTTCGTTACTACCATGTAGCTAAACAGCGATCATCGTCCGCTGTAGGCTAATTGAAATCCTGCCGAAAAAAACTGAATTCAAAGTTTTAGCTCGGCCTTAGCAAAAAAAAAAAAAAAAATTCGTGTTCGAAGCATGTTTTTCTACCCTTTTCAGGTTCTGGTCATGATGGAGTGGCTAAAAGTGTCGTATTCACACGACATAATTCATTGGCCCCGATATTACATCTCATTAGAGAAACTGAGGCAATGTGTTGTTTTGCGAAATTTTCAGCCATTTTAATTAGCGCGTCAATAAATATTGAATTATTCAGTGTCATCTTTCGTACAGTGAAAACAATTTATCAGGCTTGGAAGGTATGCCCACAAATATTTTTGCTTCTGTTCGTTTCGAGCAAGGAAAAATTAAACTTTCGACTTAGGTGAAGGAAAGTGGAACGTTGCACGATTGTCGAACATGGTAGTGTTCTCAAGAAAAGCGACCATTTGCAGCAACAGTGAACCTAAATGGCCGCAAATTCTCTTCTAAGGGAGCTAGTACAAGTGTACTTGCTGAATTTTAAGCCATTTGAAGAAACACTCGGTCCCTGACGTGCCTCCATAATTAATGTGCACCAGTGCACGGACCACCGCTCAAAGCGCTGTTATCCTGTTTTTGCCAAAGAAGTTAAGTTTTAGTCAAGCTTCCTAAAGTGTCGAAGATAATCTTGTGGTTATTAGGCTGAGTTTCCTGAACATAAACCAAATAGGCTGCATACAAGATATTCGTTGCCTGTACTTTTATTAAAGCCCCGGTTATACAAATACTACGGGTGAAAAATTATAATCTTGCTCCGAGTTAAGGATACCGCTAGCGTGACGTCACCTACACTGTCGCTTATTATTCGTCACCTTTCCCGTATTTCAGTGTCTTTGAAAGACAATTAGTGATTTCTGCACACCAATAAATCTACGTCATCAGACCGAACTATACGGCTGACTTTGTTTACATGCGCCAAAAACAGAAATTGCTCTATTCTTTGAAGATATGTCTTCAAGACAATCACTGTTTTGAAAACACACAACAAATTACTTCAGTGCCTTAGCAATAATTTCATTATCAGTACGAAGGCTTTCAACAAGAAAAGCAGACCTGTAAATATCTTATAAGAATTCCACATATGTTGAAAAAACGGTCAGCACTAGAAACGAATGTACTAATAAAACGCATCAATGCACTTCACGCGTCTTTTGATTAAATAAACGAGACAATACGAACACGCAAAGGTGATTCAATAATGTGTCCAAACAGCAAAAAAAAAACGTGTGTCATTATAAGAAACAAAGTCATTATTATAGTAGAGTCATTATAATAAACAATATACATGAACCGGTAGAGCAGGGCTAAAAAGGTGCAACAGAAGCGACCAACAACAATGCCCTTCAAAATGTCAGGAATCGCAATCTAATTGTGGCAAGTTCTGGCATTCAAAGGCGTCGGCAAACTGCGGAACACTCATAGTGACCACATTGCAAGTTGTCTGCAGTATATCGCTATCACTAGCGTCGTCCCGGTCCGCTAGAGAGCAGCACGTGTGCTGCAGTCGAAGTAAAAACAGCCTCTTCATTACATCGCTGATGTTAACTCGATCATCTTGCAGCGCAGCCGCTCGCAGCGCCACCTGGGTGGCCCATTGTCGCTGTACGAGCAGACGCCACCGCTCGACCGGTGGCACCAGGCCTAGCCGACTACGCACGTATCCAACCAAGCACGAGCCGTACACGGTCCAGTTCCAGTTGCTCGGTAGCTGCGCTCTAATCGCGGATTTACTCAGGAAGAAGCCCAGCGTCGCGTAGTTGACGGCTACTTCCGTCGCATCGTTGTGGTAAAAGTCGGGAACCAGGAGCCGGAAGAAAGTTTCCCGGTCGCTCCACTTCATGTCAAGCGACTTGGGACTTAGGAAAGGCTGGCATCCCCTTCTTCCCTTGGAGGACTTCTGCGAAAACAGGATCACGTTCGACACGAAGTCGCCGCTGTATTGCGATGGCAAGACAGTGAGCTCTCTTGATTGGTGCGAGGTGGGACTCAAGAAGCCAGGTTGACCTGTTAGGCGAGACAAAGAGTCTTAGTCCGCGCAGGTGTTCACTCTGTTGTATCCGTAAAAAAGACATTTTGGTGCTACGAACCGAGTATTGCCGCGAAAACGCAAGAGAACGTGATCTTGAAGCATCATTGAATTTATACTAAACAGGGAGTACACAGCTCCTTGCATAGGCGTGCCCACGGAGGATGCAGGGACACACTCCTTGAAAAGGAGGGGGGGGGGGTGCAAAGTCGATTCCATATATTGATATGATAGAGAGAGAGAGCACTGTGACCCTTGGGAGGGGGCGCAAAGTCAGCCTTACACTTGACATAATAGAGAGGAGTAGTGGTACGATGAACCATCGCATTGCTCAAAAGCCTATGACTCTTTGAACAATGCATTCGCTGTATTTCCTGATGTTTACTGTCATTTAGCATGACTTATCCAACACTTGCCAAAATTAACACCTGAAGTATAACAACACTAGAGCATTGGTGATAACTTAGAGTTAACTATATAACATTAGCGAATCTAGCCAAAGCTTCCAATTGATAAGCAGTGCTGGTATTGGGCAAGTGAATTTACAAGGTCTGGCTACCACAGCATAGGCGCGCGTTGTTCAGTTCACTGCTCATACAGCTGACCGCGTTCATTACACGTGGGACTATGTTATCACATTTTAAGATACTCGTAACAACTCCACAACTGGGAAAACCAAATCCAGCGAAGCTGTTGGTCAGGTGTAATATATATGACTATTCTGAGATTGTATATCATGGAATCTATTGAGCGAATAATTGAGCATAATCATATACACTGAGTGATCGGGGTGCGTGTCGTGTGCATGACGAATAATATTTAGTAAGAAGTGGCCAAGACTGGTCTCAAAATAACATGCGCTGTAGTAGATAAGCAACTCCTTTGTTTATATAAGAAACTTCATCTTTGTGGCAGGGCACTCACTTTTTATTGAAGTGATCTGGTTCTGCGGCAAAATTGGTCCCACCATTCAGGTATTTAGGGGAAATCGTACGTCTACATGTTCACTTGAGGCCACGTCCTCTTTTCTAGTCTCAAAGAAGTGCATTAGTTGCGTTTGTTCCGACAAAAATGACTGTTCTGGGCATTTTTTTATCAATGCACAGGGTAAGCGAAAACCTAACCCCATTCACGTTTGCTGTAAGACGTGGTTAAGAACAAGCAATTGCTCACATGCGTCGTTCTCAACAGGTGGCGCTGACGCATTATGGTCCACGAGTATTTCCCTTCGGAAGTTGATTAGGCGGTGCGTCTCCTGCCACACCTGTTCCCACATGCGGCGCACGTCACTGCGGGTGGCCGGAGAGTGCACGTGAGTCCAGAGCCAGTGGCAGTAATGGCCACCGAAAAGCAGCTCCAATGCGCGCACGCACGTCATGGCAACACTATCTTGAGTGCCGTCAACCGAAGCGGACTCCAGATGATGGACTTTGCCTTCCAGTATGAAGAACTCCGATAGAGGAACAAGCATCAGGTAAATGGTCAGCTCCGGGAGGCTAGAATTCTCGAGAACATTCAGAAGGGCTCGTACGTCTGGTAGATTGACGACTCGTACCTTCGAAGGCGGCCCTCCTGCACCGGTTAGCTTGACGTACTCGCCGAGGATGCTAGACCAGTGGGTTTGCGGAGTGTCAAGCTCGTCTAGGTGTACCTCGGTGATACGCGTACGCGAGCATACATTGGACGTAGACGCTGCCAAGTCATCGTCGATGCTTTCTATCGCGTCCACACGGTCCATCGTGGGGTCCTTCTCTACGATGGGCAATACTCGGCTGACGAGGGACCTTCGCGAGGAACTCCCCATGCGCTGTGCCATCGACGTACCCGGGGATACCTGGACGATTCCTGCAGACGTGGTATTGCTGGAATCACGCACCCAGCGCAGGTTTATGGCGGACGTTGCGTTGTAGAACAGTACGTGCTTTACAGCGAGCGCGAGGAGCTCCTTGAAGGTCGTGACCTCCGTCCAGTTTGAAGGTTGAATACCCGACGCACGCAGGGCCTCGCTTATGTTCACCGGCTGTTCGTGAAAAAACTTCAGGCAGGACCTGCGAGTTTTTAGTTATAATACGCCATGTGTTTGGTGCGCCACTGCAAAAATTTACCGCTTGGTGACACTAGATGCGTATGTACATGAAATAAATTTTTTCTACGAGGGTATTCAATGGAGGGAGCGGGGATAGCATACTAAGTTAAGATGCTTTATACTCATCGCAATACATTCAACTGAACTTCTAAATATATTACATCTGAAATTCAGCTGCAACGAATGTTTCACAGTGTAGCAGAGCACTGAGCAGTCTTAGATTCAAGATGAAAAAAGAAATTCCATCTAACAGAATAAGGATGCAGGTACCCTATTGTAGAATTTCTGATGCTACATCACATCACTTGAAAGGGTATTGCCATCACTCTGGCTTGTCCTGTTAAGTAGTTTCATATCACTCACATGACAACCTTTCTTGAAGTATTTAAAAAATGAATCAGGCTTTTCTGTGTCTCATAAGCTGGCACTCATCACCTTCGTTAATTTTAAAACGAAATTGTTTTATGCCAGGGCTCACCACGGCTCTGCTGACATACTTCTGTCACGGAAGTGACGTTGAAAAATGTGTACTGAGAGATCGCAAGGAAAAGCTGTAAATAAAGCATCTGTCACGCATATTCGAGTCGGCAACCTCTCAATTCTCAGCGCTCGGCGCTGAACACTACGCCACAAAGCGTCCGCTGCCTGGAATGTTAACGGCACTCCACAGAGCTTGTGGAAGTCCTCAGACCTTCGAAACTCTTACGCGTTTTCTTTATCAGTGGCGAGATGGCGTGACAGGCTCGCGTTTGGCCCGCTTTAAAGGTCGTCACCTCCACAAGTCGCCGCCTCCATGGCACGTTCTCTTCCTGCGCGCGTATAAGACTAGTAATTCGGGTCACTTCGTACGCTGCCGCGGCCGCGTTTACTAAAGGAGCGTGCTGCTGACACATGACGAAGTCAAAATTGAGACAGTTGTTCACGCTTCTCCGTATACTTGTGTACTCGTTTCGTGCACTTTTCTGTTTTAAACAGCGCACTTTAGGTGGCGAGCTGTGACAGTTAGTCAGAGCTCTTCCTGTATACGCCAATTTCAAGCGTGCTTTCTTCTTGAGGTGTGCGCGGCATGTTTCGTGCTCCTTGCCGTTGTTAACGTGTTTTTGTAATGTGTTGCTGTTGCTGAAATACAATGCACAATAAATGCTTAACTACCTCTGTAAACACACGTTTCACTTTCGTATTACAGCGATTTCTATATAGGAAGTAAGCCATGTTTTTTATATATCTGAATATTATTTGAATTCGAATATGTTTGAAGGTATCTATGATGCGCACTAAAAACACCTGCCACCTTCCAAGTATGATCCAACTCGCCCAGCTGTAAGTGTCATAGAACCAATATATTGCCTCCTAGGTCTCCCGCCACTCATATTTCACACTTCCGAGGTTAGCTGGAGTAGAACGCCATGACCTGCAAAAGCATAATCTAGATACATAGTATCGTTTTCTTCTAAGCCGATCAATCAGTGGAGAGGACAGTTGGTTGAGAAAGCTTGTTTAATAAACTGATAAAGATAGCGTAGTTCGTAATTCATCAGCGTAGTTCGCGATGGGTACCACCATTTGCCTAAAGAGAAGTTTTGCGCTTCTATTTTACTGTTTCCAGTCTAACCACAGTAGGCTTCAGTAACCTGACCTGTAAACGCCGGCTATGTGCCGCGTGATGTCTCCAGACATCGTAGGCGACACGTGACTCCGCGCCTTC
Source organism: Rhipicephalus microplus (assembly GCF_043290135.1). Lineage (NCBI taxonomy): Eukaryota > Metazoa > Arthropoda > Arachnida > Ixodida > Ixodidae > Rhipicephalus > Rhipicephalus microplus. Next base: position 26,539,124 of record NC_134707.1, read on the forward strand.
AACAAGATGGCGTTCACTGCGGTGACGTAGGCCCGTCGCTGAATAGCCATGTAGCTGTCGTGGCGCTTCGCGTCATTCGCAGCCATAGAAGACGGGTTCGCCCATCGACCGCAAGCAAAGCCGTAGAAATCTTTGCAAGGGTCCTCGGACAGGTTGACAGAGGAGCTCAGTTCCCACACGGCGCTGTAACAGTCCACGGTGACACAGGCCTCGACGAGCTGGTCGATCCACAGCGCGCGCCTCACTTGAGGACTCTTTGGGTGGGCGCGGATCACAACCAGGACAACGAGGCCGATGACCACACACGGAACCAAGAGGACGACAAACAGCGTCGTACGACTGACCTTCGACAAGCGACTCTCATCCGTGTACCCGGCAGGGCGTACGAACTGTCCCTGTTTCTTGGACTTCTCCCATCCTGTAATGAAAACAACCTAGGAATGTTAATTAGAAAGACCATGTTAGAAAGGCCATGCATGTTTATCAAGATGAAAGATTTAAATGCCTCATCAAATAGGAAATGTGTATTTTGGAGTAGTGGGTGTCCATGTAGACACGAATGGTGCTAAATATCAATATGAAATCATGGTAGCGTTTAGAGAAACGGGGTGACCCATCGGTGCTGTTAATTTGACAATCTCCCGCGATCGTGATGCAACGAAATGAAACATGATTGTCCCTGCTGTAGGCCGCCTACCCTGCGCGTGCAGCTGCGTGGACGCTTGGCCACATTTTCAACGTGTCACTAAGATAATTGTATGGGGCAGCGTTAGGACAAATACACCAACGAGAAAATACAATTCGTTATCAACCCTAACGAACTATCCCACCTTTGCGTCGTTCTGCGTCACTAACAACTCTTGGGGACCACGGAACTGCTGAAGGCGAAATTGGCAAGAAGTATAACCGTAGAAAGAGGAAGTAGCAAGACTGCTGTAAAACTGCTAGGGAGGTCTCGGGCCTCCATAGGTTGGGCGGTGGCCAACGTGGACGGCCGGAATTCGTACGAAAAATGAATATGCTCTAAGTTTCCCTTTGTAATCACTTATTAGCCCTTATTACGCAATCTTTTAGAAACTGCCGCAAGTATTCTGATAAAACTTCATGTGCTTATAAAGAAGGCCACTTGTTAGTGCGTGCTGCTTTTTTATGCCTAGATTGCTTATCTTTCCGATGGCGCAGTCCAAAATTTTAGAGTTAGTTCACTTATTCAGAGTACTTCTTCTTTACATCCACCAGAAAGAATGTAATAACATTCCGCAGTAATATTGTAGACACACGTAGGTTATATCTGAAATAAAATAAGAGTGCAGTTTTATGTAGTTTATGAGAAGAAAATAAAATTACACAGAGCAAAACGCCAGGAAGAAGGCTTATCACTATGTGTGACTTTTTTAACTAATTCACTTTTGCGGAGATCAGTAATGTTTTAGCTCAGATTGTGCCTAATGTGTTGTAAGGGATGCATGCAATGTTTCATCGAAACCAGTTCAACATTTCTTCGTAGAAGAGGTACACTGAAGTATAAAAATTTATAATACGCTCAATTTGAGAGGGACGAAGTTCTGTGTGCACATACTGCTTGCGCGAAAGGGCGAGCGGTGAACTTTGGCGCAGCATTTAAATCGCTTGCAGCGGCTGCTCGACGTCGGGTCTTCGCAGGTTTATTCCTCAAAATGCAGTAAATTTTTAGGGGTAGAAATTTCTAATTTGATTTTTTGGGGTTTACCCTACCATGAAAGCCTAAAATGTAAAATTCTGTGCATGTAAAACATCCCTACGACCACCATTTACGGCGCACCGAGGAAACATCACCGGCCTGGTGCTCATTCTCTGGATGAAACGATGACTCTCGAAATGGCACATTACAACTCAACTTTGCTGTAACCTGATTGTTCTTCTACAAGGACCCGAAGGCGAAAACAATTTGGTGTAATCATCATTATCATCACCACAAGTCTTGAAATGTGTGTTGATTAGAGTGATGATGCTCATCATTTCGTTTGAACAGCTGACTGGTCGTCTGGGAGGACGAATTTTGCCTTTGATGGGTTTCGGGCGACTGATAAGGAGTCCTTGGGACCCTACTACAGTGTAAACGAATGAGCTCAAAGACAACGAACAAGAACGTATTCACCTTAGCTAAAAGCAACATAATATGGGCCCCTCGTACAACAAGAAAAACCGAAATTGATTACACTTCGCGACCACTTGTAGGAACCACCTGTAACCCTTTCAGCAAAAACTAGTGAGAGTTTAATGGGCTGCTTTAATCACATGTGTAATAATGACGCACTTCGAAAAATGCATTAGTATCCTGACTGAAAAAGGGCTGCAGTGTTGAATCGCCAAGGCTGAAGCATATAGTATTGAGTCGCCGTTCATTCGGAAGAAGGTGTAGATAAGTGGTTTGTAGAAACAGCTTATCAACAAAACCACAATAGACATGATGGTACTAGGTGTCTGGCAACATTATCCAAACTTTAAGTGGGACCAATTTATGCAGTTAAACAGCAGCCGCAGTAGTAAACAAAATTGAGAAAGGTTCAAAAACGAATCACCGTTTAAGACGTGCATGTCTTGTAGGGTAATGTTATATATACCTATATGTTCTATATAGGTGTGCATGTAGATAATCAGTTCTGTGTCAGGCGGGCTGTTTAGACGCGTATGTCACTCACGTGGTGAATCGACGCTGTAGCCGTCTGAGGAAGCTAGTCTCCAAAAGGCCAGGAAGGACTTCGATTTCGAGACAACAGTCGCGTCCTGGCTGCCGAATTCCCCGAAAAGGCTTTTTCTCTGCGAGGGAGTGCTAGGACTCTCTTGGGCCTGTCGGAGCCCACTGGGAGTGGTCGCTTTACTCGCCTCCGCAGACGGGAGGTCGTCATGTATAATCTTGGTGAGAGAAAGTTGCAGTTTCGGAAACTGCTGATCGCGCTCGGAATCCAACGTAACGCTGGGGGCCACGATACCCGGAAGATATCGCTCATCAGAATACGCCGCCTTGGAAGGACCGCGTGGTTCATGGTGGTTCTTGAGACTGGCAAGGTGCCGCAGTCTGCACGAGTTGTCCGCCTTGGAGTCCCGTGCCTCTTTACAGGGCCTGGTGCAGTCTTCTCCTCGAGAGCCCTTGACATCGCTCGAAACTAGTTGTGCGTTCTTTGAATTACTTGGCTTCAAGGCCTCGGTCAGTGGGTTCAGCTGAGTAGGCGGCAGTTTGTCTCTCTGGCTTACCAAAGATGTCGCACTGGCCCTTGCTTCAGTTTTCGAGGTAACTCTCGACGTTCCGAGGCTGCTGTTACACCGACTGCCATGATGCTGTTGGGAAGGCGAATCGTTATTGAGGGTCGGCGCTTTCGTGGATGACATGGCGGAAAGATTGGCGCTGGCAGTCTGCCTCGTCGCTTCCACTTCAACAGTCTTCGCGTGGCCGTCGTCCATTCCGGTAGTTCCATGGCTGCGTCGCTCTCTTGGAGAGGCTTTACGCGAAGATTTCTGGCTTTTCGCGGCCTTCTTACGCCCGCTTCTTTTCGGATGACGTTTCGAATGCGTGGGACTATCACAAGGGGCCTTGTGCGGGATTCCACTCGCCTTTTTCGTGACTTCTTCGGGAGTTCGCATCTCGTTCCTTACGCGACGCAATGCTCTTCTTTTTCTTCTTGTATTCGGGTGCATGGGTCGGACCCTCTATGGATAAATCGTTGCCCGCCTCTCATTTCTTCTTGGTTACCCATTACGTAGGATAGGCCAATAAATATGCCATTAGAATTAACCCTATGTAATGTGCCACATTTATTTTAGATATTTTTCTTGCGCACTGTTGGGCGAAATTTCGAATCACATCAGGGAATGTCTGACAATATTTTTGAAGAAAGTCAGTGCCACAGACTCTGAAGAAAAAAAAAAGGTGGTGCATATATGTATTACTGACGTTATCCCCCAGCGTGGCTGTGTGCCACAGCTTCCAGAGACTTCCTTCCTTCCTTCCTTCCTTCCTTCCTTCCTTCCTTCCTTCCTTCCTTCCTTCCTTCCTTCCTTCCTTCCTTCCTTCCTTCCTTCCTTCCTTCCTTCCTTCCTTCCTTCCTTGCTTCCTTCCTTCCTTCCTTCCTTCCTTCCTTCGTTCCTTCGTTCGTTCGTTCGTTCCTTCCTTCCTTCCTTCCTTCCTTCCTTCCTTCCTTCCTTCCTTCCTTCCTTCCTTCCTTCCTTCCTTCCTTCCTTCCTTCCTTCCTTCCTTCCTTCCTTCCTTCCTTCCTTCCTTCCTTCCTTCCTTCCTTCCTTCCTTCCTTCCTTTATTTTTATCTCTTTCTTTTTTTCTTTCTTCGTGCATTCTTTGCATTTTCATTTCTTATCTTGACATTTCGCAATCCTCCCTCCTCACTGTGTCCTTCCTCCATGCTGGGAATCAGAACTTAATCCACATGTTCAGCAGCGCAATTTATCAGTTACAGCTTCTATTTACATTACATGACAGCTTCTATGTAAAGGTGAAAAATCTGGAGACTTTAGTTCAGATTTACTTCTACGCCACGAAGCAACATTTACACCTTCTTAGACTGACCGAACACTCCGGTTAATTATCTTTTCCAAGGAAACAAATTTTGTTAGACCATCTCACCATCTGTTTACTAGCTGCAGAAGACTTTTCCAGTGCCTTTGTACAATCATTTCTTGCTTACCCTATCGAGAATTCTCGCTGTCGATTAGCTTGTCTATGTTTGACGTCCAAGATAACAAGATAAGCTTATGAAGGCCTTCGCCGTGAATGACTAAGAGAAGACCTTTCTTGCGGATGTACTGCGAAGGCAAACAATCCAAGATGGAGGTTTTGAAGGCTACAATCTTGCCTAATACTACCTGAAATAGGACCATACTTCCTCAGCGTGTAATAAAGCGATTGTAGCGAAATTCTGTGACCTCAATCTTACTTCGCTAAAATTACGTTCAAGAAACGAGGTAAACTTATTATCTGACATCATTTGTCAAGTGATGTTGAAGAGCAAGAAAACTTTTATTTCATGTTATCTGGCAGACTTTCTTTTAAATCTACTTGAAGTTTTTAATCAGGCCTTAAGTACTGGTGGGCATGTATGCAGCTTCACGGATGAAAGAAGTGTTTCTTAATGTGCTTATTAGCTCACATTTCAAAAAGTGCCTAATTATTCTTCAACGTGGTAATGAATGATTTGTTTGTCTTGTCGACTTATATACATTTTTGTACAGAATGCTGCAGAGGGAACACTTCGGACAATCGGATCGTTGGGCTTGGGTTCACGCAGCACTTCTATCCCAGAATAACTTCGATTGTGTTGAGTTTCCATGAAATCATAAATAAACGGAGAAGAGCAGTGCACAAACACTCTATGTGGCCGATCGGCACTGCACGCACAGTCAGGATGCTCTTTTGGATAATGAACTAGGCAGAGGCAGTGTTACCCAGCACACGAGAAGAAATCCGGTGTCGAGAATTCATTCATTCACTCCTGCCACACACACAAAAAAGAAAAAACAGACAGAGCTTGGTCTGGTCTACACTAACGTAGTTAGTGCCTCGAAGAACCAGTTAAAGCTAGCCGATTAACTTCTAATATATCGATTCGCTTGCTTCGCTATGAAGTTTCGCACCAACCACGATGTCACGCTTATCACATATATAAACTGGCTTATTCCTGATCGACGTGACGCAGCTGAACGACACAAGTTTATTGGGCAGCCCTTCGTGTAGAAGCAGCCATGGTTACTCGCGCAAGTACAGCAAAATTCCTGCGAGCGTTGAACGGGACGGTTAGCTACGAAGAAGACGTTTCGGCTACTAGCACAAACGTAGTTGCGAAGCAAAGCAGCTTTTTTTACGCTGCTTTGTGATTGGGCCAGATTTCAGATTCAGCCTCGCATTCCATTTTAACTTCACGTGGAACGCAACCGAGAGACGGAAGGAAAGCTCATAAAGAGAGAAAACAATACAGCAACTTCCCCCCTTCTAAAAGAAAAAAAAACAAGCGAATAAAAAATACCCAAGTTCGTTCAAGCTCACTCGGCAAGTCCTTTACTTCTCTCCGCTGCGCACGAATACAGCCGCATAAGAGCTTTATGGTAGAGTGTAGTGGATGGATGCGTGGATGAATGCTAGGAGCATCCTCTTTACGTTATAACGGGACGGTAGTGTGCCATCAGACTACACAAATAAATAAGATTTTTTCCTTGTTTTTAAGTTGGCTCGTGTTTTAATCGTCCATTTTGATTAAATTTACCTTACTATAGAAAGAAACAAATTCAAATTCATAGTCCAGTCTTGTGCCCTTTAAGGCAGAGTGCCCTTATTAATATCGTTAAATAAAGGCTACACAAGGTGGAGCCACGTAGCGCATCTTTAATTTGGCGCGAATAAGAAATCCGCGCTGAAAGTAACACAGCACTTTCAGAGCCTGTAAAAAGTAAACCATAGACTTGACATGCATGACAAATATACTGAAAAACAAGAGAAGAAAGAAAGAAAAGTGGGGAAGAATATATAGTTAGCATAGTTAGGCTACTACCATTAAGAGACAACAAGAAAAAGGTAAACTTTACATAGCACAATTTCATTGGCTATTTGACTCTGGTATGTAGAGAATGAAAGGCCGAGTAAGATATCTCTCCGTGACATTTCCTCCATATACTGAAAAAAAGAAACGCCAAGCCTGCGCGGAAGGCGCAGCGCAGTCAAAGCGAAAGCTAGAAGAGCGGCCTTTCAGAGTCTTCTCTAAACACGCGTTGGGTAACTGCTGCAAGCACACGTGCTGGGTACCCACTATGGCCTTATTAGTAATAATTTTCGGGTAGTAGAAGAGCACTCGCTATGCTGTTTCTCGCCATTCTTCTGCGAAGCGTTGTATCTTCTAAACACTTGCAAGCAATTTTGTGCCAATTCTTCATGCAGTGGCTGACGAGGATGAAGAATTATGCCTGAAGTGGGCATGAACCAAAGTTAATACGTGATCAAAAACAAGCTTTTATGATGGGTTAGAGCATTGCACGACCCGCGCGTTCCGCTATTCGCATTGTGTGACGCCTAGTTGTTTGTTTGCTGGTACAAAACGCTTTATTACTCATAACAACGTGATTACTTTCCCGACATCAAGCCTGCTTGAGACTAAGTCCCAAACACCGGCCTGGCTCACTGCGAGTCCGGGTTCAAGCCCCACTGTGTCCTAAATACTAAGCTTTTATTATTTTGCGATAATGGTTACGAAACCCCGCCGCGGTGGTCCAGTGGCTAAGGTACTCGGCTGCCGACCTGCAGGTCGCGGGTCCAAATCCCGGCAAATTTCCGATGGAGGCGGAAATGGTGTAGGCCTGTGTGCTCAGATTCGGGTGCACGTTAAAGAACCCCGGGTGGTCGAAATTTCCGGAGCCCTCCACTATACGGCGTCTCTCATAATCATATGGTGGTTTTGGGATGTTAAACTTCGCATACCAACCAACCGACCGACCGACCGACCGACCGACCGACCGACCGACCGATCGATCGATCGATCGATCGATCGATCAATCAATCAATCAATCAATCAATCAATCAATCAATCAATCAATCAATCAATCAATCAATCAATCAATCAATCAATCAATCAATCAATCAATCGATCGATAATGGTTACAGACACTGACGGCAGCGGCAGCGGCGGCTGACAACTACGGCGCTGCGCGTGACCACAGTTTTAATCTCGTAACAGCTTTCGCGATAAAAAAAATGCAGTGCCGAAACCCTTGCATAAATTTGAGCTAATTTGGGCAGGCTAGGGCTTTTTAAAGTGCCATGCATTCTCTAAGCGCGCTTGCACTGCCAACCTCGCAACGCACAGTCCTAATGTTTTTTTTTTAATCTCGGGATTATATACTGATAGCCCACCTGAGCTTTGGACTTTGCTGGTTATACTCGAAACGCTGTCGAGACTAACCCCCGTATTCTAGAACGCCTCTTCACTCAACGCTCCACCTTCACACGAGAAAACCAATGAGAGCATCATCTCTAGGCAGGCCAAGTCACTGCTTATCAGGGATAATTTGCTGCTATTCTTGAGTAGCGCAGCGTCATTTTCAGCCGAGCAGCGGCGCAGTGCTTAACTCTGTCAAGTGAAGGGTGAAAGTCGAGTCGAGGAGCGCTTGTGAATACGGGGAGGGTAAAGCACTGAACCACCCGAACCCACTACACGTCATACCGACGTATACAAAATTTATAACAAGATAGCACAGGCAGCCACTTCCTGGCACACGTTTGAATACACGTGCATCGGCGACACAGAACGCAGTTGCACTATCAATACACACGACCCGTCATTTCCTCCGTAGCGTCCACGCACTCACAGAAACCTATCTTTCGCTAACTGATATGAATATCTTGTGAGTGACGTCATGGACGTATATTCTAAGTGAACTGGCACTTTCAGGAGGTGGCTTTGATCACGAACGAGTTGTGGTTAATCTGCACGAACGCGATATTGACGCGGCAGGAAAGACCACGCATTAATATTGACAGAATCTGCGTTAACATTATTTTAACATGGCGAACGTCGTGCCCCCTACGCAACATGGGGGTTTCTTTCGACGTTAATGCAAGCCAGCTATCGAACACTATACCGGTCGGGTGGCCGACTTTTTTTGACAATCGTGCGTCGCAAAAACAAACCTTACCGGTTACCCCTAAAACTAAATTATTCGAACCAGTCGAGCTTCCTGCGAAACGACGTCATGTTGCAAGGTTTCGCACGAGCCGCACTTGCCAGTGATCAGCAACGCCTCGCTATCGCCGCTGATTCCATGGACGAAGGCGTACTTTCACACAATGCGAGACGGCACGCATGAAATTGCCGCTGTGAACTTCGCCGAACTGAGGACTATGCGTACGAAGTGGAACGGAGGAAGGTGGTATGATAGCTCCCAAGCAGCCACAGCGACCGCGAAAAAAGGAGCCAGGACGTGTCTGCGGGATTCCGGGTGAGAACATCGTTGCACAACCGATAGGCTGTCTGTCGTCCTCAGAGTTCAAGCCTTCTCTCGTAAGTAGCGTTCCGGTGTTTCTTTCTAACGCAGACGAGCGACCCCAGCGCCTTTACCTGCGCAGTTTACAGGGAAAGCCAACGTACTCGCGCGAATACTATAGATTTATATTTTGACCTTCACCTACTGAATGCCTGAACGCAGTACTGATCGCTGAAATACTACACACAGTTGCACCGTACACACAAAACTGACGGTGTTGTCCTCGGGCCGCAGCGACAGATTTCGGCATGAAAAGAAATGTTAGAGCGGCATTGGAACTGTGTGGTCAACGGAAGGACCTCCTCGCACGTTATTTCGCAAGAGTATGGTATAGGTCCAAGGGTGAATCGACCGCGCGTTAAGAGCGTGGCACTTACGAAGGGTCAGGAAGACTTTGTTGGAAATACCGCATTTTGTCAGGCTTAGCATTTGCGACAGAAGCGTTCCAAGTTAAACCACTCGAAAAACATAGGCCTAAGAACAAATGAACAGCACAGGTGCATTGTGTTGTTCGTTAACTAAGAGTGAATCACCAACTCGCAAAACAATCTGTTCTTTTAACAGCACCACTATTCGATGACAGACCACTTTCTGTGGGATGCTCTTTGATTATTTTTTTTACATAGTTGAGTATATGGTAACGCCAAAACGAAATCGAAACTGTTCTGTTTTGTGTTTGCGATGAATCCCTTCCATTTGATTAAACTTCGTTACATGTCACACGAGCCGAATAATACGGTGCAGACCAGCGTCGGAACACCAATGGTATCCAAAATATGCGTGCCTAGGTGACACGGGCGTCCCCTTAAAGGGGGGCGGGGGGGGCGGAGAAGGGTCACTTGCCTGCTACCCCCCCCCCCGTTTGCTCTCCCATATCCTGAGATACATCAACGCCCTCCCCCCAACCATAACAGTGATGCAACTCGGATCGACAAAATCCTACGGATTTCCATGCCAGGTGATGAAAACGTCAATTCATGAAGTTACGTGGTTACATTTTATGAGGTTATTACAGCTTCGTATCTTTGCCCAGTAGAAATAAAATTAATCTTGTCGAGTGGCACACTAATCTAACACGTAACCTTGAGCCAGCAGGAAGCACTGCTCAATACCCAGTGCAGATAACGTTGGACACTAGAATCAGTGCACAGCGGATGTATCTGATTGCGTGGTGTGATATATAGTCTGGTAGGTACGAACTCTGCTGAGCTACGCTTATGGTACTACGAAAGACAGGCATACAAAAACGGCGATGATGTGGAAATCCATATTTTTGTGTTTCATAGCACCAAGGCTATGGGCCCACACTGTGCAATCACAAAAACATTGATCGACTGTTGTCTTTTCGTTTGATGCACAAAGCGTGTTTTGCAATCGATACATGCGGTGATTGCTTGAAACTTTTCAGTAGATGGCTGAATCAGAAAAGAAGTAGTAGTGTTAGATCATAGGAACATGTGATGTGAAGTCGTGTGACACGCTTGATGAAGTAATGGTTCGTCCAAGTGACGTCACCACTATTGCTCATCTTAGTAACGGGGGTCATTTATATTTTTTCGCGCTATTCTGTTTTATCTTTAGTAGATGTAGTCAAACTCACGCCGCTTCAAATGGTCTTGAAAAGTTCTCCAAAAAGTTTAAACTACGTGTTCTTCGGAATCGTGGCAGTCCATTCAATACTATACCTCGGCTCGTTTGATCGTATGTGCTCACCGAATACCTAGAAAAGCACAATTCCTGTTTCCCAGCTCACGTTCCCGTCACCTGTGCAGCCGACGTCACTTTAAGACAGCCAATAAAGTCTCCCTGTCTTCGACAACGCTTGGCGACGCAGCGATGGTTTTGAGTCTTAGTTGACTGTGGCTCGTAGCATCATACTGTATGGTGCTGTCACACCAATACAATCCTCCCGGACTAGATACAGTGTCGTCTGCTTGAGTGGAGTCAGCTTTTCGCCTTGGAGCCGTATGCCAACGCACCTCTGCGACTTCCGAGATCAGTCATCGTCACAGCAAGGCAGCGGCGACAACCACGACGGCGAAGAAGCCTGCACCCTTGAAGCACTCGTATCGAGACCGTGGTCAAAACATCCGCCTGTGGAAGCTCCTACCATGAGCCTCCTCCGTGCTTACCCAAGCCATAGGGGGCCATTGCGGGTGATAGCTCGAAGCACTGCTCTGCGCTGTGGCTCGCTGGGAAGCTTGTGAGAGTGAACGTTGTTTGCACTTTGTATAAGTTGGGCGTGCGGCTCTGTCAGACGATGCACACGGTTAGCGCAGCGAGGAAAAAGCGCTGGACACGCAGTGCGATTCAGCGTCTGATCCGGCGTGCGACGATTCACGACACATGGGGGCGAACGAGCCATCAGCGCTCAGGCTTCACACGCGTACGGCACCTCAGCTTGCACACTCGGAAGACGTCGTATTGTACAAGCTCCTATCAGGCACAAAATAAACAACCTCACGCATTCATGCTGTGTTGCCTAATAACATTGCCAACAAAGATACTCCTTCGCGATCGACAAACATCGCTACAGCTCACATTCATCCTCGACTCCGAGCGTAGGCCTTGCAAGACCGACGTTCTCGGAAGCGCCACTCGTTTTCGAACGTGAGCTGATTGTCGAGCGCTTCTTTTCGCCAACCCGATGAAAGCTTGTACACTTATATGGTGCTTTACGCGTGGAACTGGTTTTCTCAACGGCCTCGATGTAAAGAGCAAAGCTGGGAATCAAGCTGGCTGGTTCGTCGAGACAGCCAGGGCTACTGTTTGTTTACCTGCAAAGTGGCCTTCCATCACGGCTCGATATCTTGTTGGCGGTTCGCAAACGGATGTTGCCTTGCAGAAACAGCACACTTCAAGCATCACTTCATTCAATCATGAGTTGTTTCATGTCAGAGAATGTTAATCTAATATTTTTCATGCCACTGGCAACGTCGATCATCGACCAGTACACGGGTGATTGGGGCTATCAGAGCGGCGAGGAACAAAGTTGCCACGGGCGCTCACCATTGGCGCCTCTTGTCACGCTCTCGCAAAGCCATTGGCTGCGGCTGCCAGACCGGTGCAGTTGCCGCGCGGCTGCAAAGTTGAATGCTCGCTCGGCAGATCACTCATTGTAATTGTACAGCATACAACTCAAAACGCAAGAACTGCTCTGTCATATATTTTTTCTTTTCTAGGTTTCTATAAGTCATTATTTGTTATCAAAATAAAAATAACGCCGTGTTTGTGACTTCTTTTACTCTGACGTTTCACTGACGTCACATATTAGTGCCTACAAGAGCCGATTGTCGCGCAAGGTCGCTAACGAGCCCCAAGAAACTGCGATTTCAAACGGGCGTCATCAATTACAGAATGGACATTATGCCAAAATATTTACGAATCGGTATGTTTAATCCTATTAAAGCGGGAAAAATTGCAACTGGGAAGTTTTATACTTGTTTCACGACCCCTTTAAAGTCTTAAGTAACTTACGGTTTTAAAGCAAAGTATAAAAAACCACTTTATGTGACAACTTTAAAAAGTATAATAGAGCAAGTTCATTTGCTTCAAGCACCTATGATTGCCATCGCATCTCACGTTTCAATCTCAGTCTGAATGTCTTAAACCTCACGTGGAATGCGCAGCCCGCATACCGGTTTTAACGTGCAATATGTTGTAGGCTGTCATACCGGGATGTTGTTTTCGACATCATTTGTCGACTCACCGAGCACTGCACATTTTCTTTGCAAGCGAACATTGCAGCGAAGCTTTCTGGGCACCTGGTCAGGTGACGTCGACCGCCATCATGATATTGTGCTTATGGTAATCCACTGCTGACCGGAAGGTCGCGGAATCGAATCCCGTCAATGGCGATCACATTTCGATGGAGGCAAAAATGCTGGAGGTCTATGCAGTTTAAGTCCATGCTGAAGAACGCGTGGTTGTCAAAACTTCCCGTGCGCTTCTTTTCGGCCTCCGTGATAATCACGTCGTGTCTTTGGGGTGTAAAACTCAGTTACTTCAAAAGGTAACCTCACCTTGCCCCGCCGCGGTGGTCTAGTGGCTAAGGTACTCGGCTGCTGACCCGCAGGGCGCGGGTTCAAATCCCGGCTGCGGCGGCTGCATTTCCGATGGAGGCGGAAATGTTGTAGGCCCGTGTGCTCAGATTTAGGTGCACGTTAAAGAACCCCAGGTGGTCGAAATTTCCGGAGTCCTCCACTAAGGCGTCTCTCATAATCATATGGTGGTTCTGGGACGTTAAACCCCCACATACCAATCAATTAAGGTAACTTCACCTTAGTTGATTGCCTTGAAGGCTCATTTTTCGGCTGTCTGTGTGAGGAGGGAAGTTGAAGCAATTAATATATTAAATTTATTCTCTCGTTCGCAATACCCAGAAGGCGTGGCGCCGAATGTAGGCGCTGACGAGTTGGAACGCGAACTTGTGGTTGGGGCCTAACGGTCCGATGCCCAACATAAAGCAAGGAAACTTTTGGGAGGTAGCATTGCGCAATGCGATAAAGAGAGAAAAAAAAAAGTAGTACATCGGGTACCCAAACTCAAAGTTTCACTTGCGTCCATTTACGAGAACATTTGTCTTCCTCCTTTCTCTCCGCTAAGCCACACCCACACGTTTCCATCACCAATGCAACACCAGCTCTCACCCTCCCTGCTACTGCGATGTAAGGCAGCTTTTCAACCCTGAACAAAACGTCCTTCTGATGACCATGACAAGGACTCTTGTACTTATTTTGGTTGGTGTTCTTGAGATTCCCAGAGCCCTGCCGCGGTGGTCTAGTGGCTAAGGTACTCGGCTGCTCACCCGCAGGTCGCGGGTTCGAATCCCTGTTGCGGCGGCTGCATTTCCGATGGAAGTGGAAATGTTGTAGGCCCGTGTACTCAGACTTGGGTGCACGTTAAAGAACCCCAGGTGGTCGAAATTTCCGGAGCCCTCCACTACGGCGTCTCTCATAATCATATGGTGGTTTCGGGACGTTCAACCCCACATATCAAAATCTTGAGGTTCCCAGAAACAGGTGCACCCCTGAGAAGACAAAAAAATTCCGCCATATCCACGAAGTGAATGATGATGAGTGGGCGAAGCTCCGGAGGTAAACCTGGTAAACCATGAATCCTCTGTACATTTTGCCCACTCGATTTTATTACATCGCTCCCCCTTGCGTACGTCGCCGCACTAAATCGAACGATTGCCTTCAACCAATGACACGCGCCATATGTGACATCATTCCTATTTTATAAGATCTCGCGTCTTTCATCAACTACAAGTACCGCTTTCTAGTTTATAACATCTTGCATCTTTTCATCATCAGCTACAAGTACCACCATCTAGTAAACACTACAAGAACTAAACGAGAGGTGGCTACATACAGGAGACGGTACCGCCATCTAGTGAACACTGCAAGAACTAAACTAGAGGTGGCTACATACAGGGGACGGTACCGCCATCTAGTGAACACTGCAAGAACTAAACTAGAGGTGGCTACATACAGGGGACGGTACCGCCATCTAGTGAACACTGCAAGAACTAAACTAGAGGTGGCTACATACAGGCTACAGGGGACGCACAGCCCACGCCCTAAGGAGCTTCGCCCCTAAAAAAATTACTGTAAGGACCAGAGGGGAGCTTGTCAAAGCTTCTACCAGCGCTATCTAGTGGTGAGTCATCAGCTGCAGATAGCACTGATCTTGGGAATTCGCTGTCAGAGCGACGCTCCGGACAGCAGATGGCTTGTCACTACAAGGTGGAGACGGCAACGAATACTTTTCAGTTACCAATTAGAGTTGTGTGACGCTGTTCCCATCTACGGTGGCGGAACATAAAGGCCGCATGATTCAGTTGGTCAGAGGTAGCGGGGCACAGAATAATAAAGAAAGGGGGATATGAATTCTTTTGAATTTCAAAACAATCATAAAATTGTGGAAGTTGGTTCGCCTTTTATTTTTCTGGAAAAGTGAATCATCTCTGCTACGACGAGTTCATCCGTTGGAAGAATGAAATAATCACACCTTGCTTTTTTGTCACTAATTTTCAATTAATTTCATATGCACACGAGTAAAAATGAAAAGAATGGTGCGAACATGCATAGGTCTATTTATTTATACGTGCAATGTGAAGTAGGTCTAAGAGTTCGAAAATAAACTATCGAGAGAGTTTGTACGTTGCTTTATGATGCTGCACAATGAATGCTGTGTCGTTCATGTCAGGAAATACTCGTGACACTTCAGAGGAGAGAAACTCGCGGCAACTTCCGGTGTAGTGACGAGTTGTGTGTTCATATTCTTTGTTTGATTAAAAAAATCACAGCATATCCACGGATTAAATGATGATGAGTGGGGCGAAGCGTCCGCCAGCCCGTCCGTGCGTCCATCTGTCCATGCGTCCGTCCTTGCGTCCGTCCATCCATCCTTCTGTCTGTCTGTTCGTTTGTCCATCCGACCGTACGTCCGCGCGTCTATCCATCCTTCTGTCCGTCTGCTAGTCTGTCTGTCCGTCCATCTGTTTGTGCGTCCATCTAGTGAACACTCCAAGTACCGCCCTTTCCCATCTCGCATCCCCTGTGGCATCCCCTGTGCGCACGCACGCACGCACGCGCGCGCGCGCGCACGCACACACACACACACACACACACACACACACACACACACACACACACACACACACACACACACACACACACACACACACACACACACACACACACGCACACGCACGCACACGCACGCGCACGCGCACGCACAAACGCACGCACGCGCACGCACAAACGCACGCACGCGCACGCACAAACGCACGCACGCGCACGCACAAACGCACGCACGCGCACGCACAAACGCACGCACACGCGCACGCACGCGCACGCGCGCACGCGCACACGCGCGCGCACGCGCACACGCGCACGCGCGCACGCGCGCACGCGCGCACGCGCACGCGCACGCGCACGCGCGCACGCGCGCACGCGCACGCGCACACGCGCACGCGCACGCGCACACGCGCACACGCACACGCACACGCACACGCGCACACGCACACGCACACGCACACGCACACGCGCACGCGCACACGCACACGCGCACGCGCACACGCACACGCGCACACGCACACGCACACGCACACGCGCACACGCACACGCGCACGCGCACACGCACACGCGCACACGCACACGCACACACATGCGCGCGCGCGCATCGAACGAAACAACGCACGCTTCATTCTACAAGGCTTTGCAGACGACGACGTCGCCATCTAGTGAACACTGCAAGAACTAAAATAGAGGTGGCTACATACAGGGGACGGTACCGCCATCTAGTGAACACTGCAAGAACAAAACTAGAGGTGGCTACATACAGGCTACAGGGGACGCACAGCCCACGCCCTAAGGAGCTTCGCCCCTAAAAGGACAAACGGTGGCGCCTCGATTATTGCGCAGCGGTGACTGGTGGCATTGTCGACCGACATTGCACTAAGGCAATGGCGCAGAGCAGCGACAGCAAAACAGGCAGACGTGCATAGGGGCGAGGACAGGTCTACTCTAAAGAGCACCTTCAGTAAAGATTGCTGGAATAGAAACCCGTGGCCTGTGGCATTGTCTACCGCGCAACGATAAACAGTCCCAGAGGCCTGAATACGCATTTTTTTTGGGGGGGGGGGGGGGGATCATTTTCAAGCTTCTGATGCCAGATGCCACTTGGTCTCTGCCAGTCGTCTCAATTTATTAAGCACAAAACACAGTATGTGCATTTTTCGACGATATCGCGCATGCGCACTCATTCCGCCCGTAAAAATGTCCGCCCATACGCGCTTTACCCTGTTTCATCTACCCTTGCTCACGGGCGTACTTGTGTGGTGCTAAATTGACTTGTACTTCTCGCTAATGGGTGTCAAGGCCTTCTTGAAGGAGATCAAGTGCAGTGCACCACATCCAGTAAACGACCACCATCAGCTCTACTTCATATTGCCACCATTGATGAACGAGCCGCTGTGGCTCATACCCGTTTTGGGCTACGAAGAAGAAGAGAACCTTTTGGTTCTCCGGAAGAAGCCTGACCTACAAACTTCGGCCGCTCGTTCTGTTGGAAAGAGAGGCTTTACGGCTCTGCTTAGGACTTCCAAAGTATACTTCAAATGCAGTGTTATACCTTGAAGCACGAATACCAACCTTATTATGTCGCTTTAACATTCTTACTGTGCAGACCTTTTTACGACTATATGAAGCACCGTTTAACCTTGAACAAATTATTTTTATTTCCAATCCTGACCTATTCTTCTCCGTGCATTGGCCCAGATTGACCAAACCACAAATAGTATTTGTTCAATCGTTACTTGAGCCCCTAAATGTACACGTTCGTGATCTGATTCCTTTAACTGAGCAACAAAATTCTCCAGAAATTGTTTACCATGATATCTTCCCAACTCACGCAAAGCTATTACCTACAGGCATTTTAAATGGTTTATTGCAGGACCATTTAAGTACTATGCCAACAAATGTCATTATAGCAACGGACGCATCTCAATCACATGAAAAATCAGGCGTTGGAATATATTGCCCCGTACTTGATTGGTCATTTTCACTTCGCTTACCGGACTTTCTTCCTGTCTTTCTGGCTGAATTCATGGCAATAATGTTAGCTTTGTGAAAGGTAAATATTTCCATTCCAGTTGTAGCAGTCATAACTGATTCATTATCAGTGTGCTCTTCTTTGTCCGCATCTGGTCACTCACCTATAGTGAAACTTTTTAAATCGTTGATCCCCTGTCATCTCCGAAGTATTCATTTAATCTGGACACCAGGGCACAAAGGTTTGTTGTTAAACGAAATAGCTGATTCTCTTGCGAAGGCATCCCTTTCGACACCAATTATTCCTATTTTCCCCCATACAGTATACATTACGGTGGCGCGATTTCGCACACTTAAAATCAGGCAAAATTTATCTGACCCTGCACTGACGGCTTCTCCAGAGTACAAACATTTGTTATTTCCCTGGCGCAGTGAACTGACTAAATCAAGGATGATGGAAGTTGTCATCACGAAATTTCGTTGCCGCGTTACCTCCCTCAATTTTTACTTCCATAGATCAGGCATATTGAATTCCCCTATGTGCATTTACTGTAATCAAGAGGAAACGATCAGTCATTTTTTATTACATTGTCGCCGTTTCGATTTATTCAGGCAAAGCATACTAGCACCACCTCTTCAAAGACTGGGCTTGCAACTATCACAGCCTGATCTTCTTTCATTTGGAGCCTCTACACTGGGTTTCAGCCACAGGGATGTTTTATTCGCCGTTCAAGAATACATCACTGCGACTAAACGATTTTCTTGCTGAATTGCTGTCTCAAAATTTTTCTTATTTTTTTTTCTGCAAACATGATATCGGTATTTCAAATCAAAATTAAGTTACAAAAAAAATTGTAGGAATGACACAATGCTGAAAGTTTAGGGCAAATTCACCTTAAAATCGGCCAATCCCCTTCTTTGGGTACGAGCCATTTCTACAGGGAAACAACAACAACAACAACAAGCCTGACCTTTCGCGGACGGTGGCCGTTTCGACGCTTCGCTCCGTTCCTTCGCTGCCTGAGCTCCTGTTCCTGGTTCCTGTTCCTGTTCGCGTTGATCCTGTTCTGCGCTGCTGCTCACGGGTTGGAACGGCTTGAACGACGGGCGGCGGGATTGCACTTGAGTTTAACGTTTGCTTCTTTGTTGTTTTAGTGATTTTTTGGCAGTTGTTTGTGGTTTGTGCCATATGATTTTCTGAGTTCAAGCGACTCAGGCTATCTAGATGTCGGTTTCTTCGCCTGGCCAAGGGCCTTCTCCTTGGCTAGCATCTATACCGGTCAAGGATTGGCCAATTGATTCTTTTCTTTGCAGTGGGGTTATTAACGTCCCCGTGGCTTTGGTACCGACCAATGGAGGTACGATACCTATGAAGAACCCGAAGATGATTCAAATGGAGCTTCGGAAAGCCACAACACACTTTCAAAAGATCACTGAGGTCCGGCATTTCGGTCGTGGTGGTATTTTGTGCTGCTCTGCCGATCAGGAGTGCGTCCGAGAGCTTCTCAACTGTTCCGAATTTGCAGCACAGCCGGTGAGCCCGTTTATTCCAGCGCATCTGGCATGTTCGAAAGGCATAGTCCGCGGTGTAGATACGAGCCTGACCCCTGCAGAAATTCTTGAGTTATTTTCAGTAGCAGGTGCAGTGTCAGTATACAGGTGCACGCGTCTGGTTGACAATAAAAAATCACCTACCGAATCGGTCATAGTAACCTTTGCGGGAACGATAAGACCATCTGAAATTAAAGCTTGGCCTCTTATCTATAAGGTAGAGCCTCTATCCCCTAAGCCACTGCAGTGCTTGAATTGTTGGAGATATGGCCACAGCGTGAAAGGGTGCAGATCAACTGCCAGATGTCGACTATGCGGAGAAAATCACGACAGCCGTAAGTGCAACTCGACGGAAGAGAAGTGCTGTTTATGTCATGAGGCGCATCCTGCAGACTCTTCAGATTGTGAGGCGAAAGAACGAGAAGTTAAGCTGTTGGAAATTGTGGAACGCAGGCGTTGCTCCCGGAGGGAAGCTGTGACTGAATTACAAGAACGCTCGAAAGGTTACGCAAGCGTAACAGCACGACACACCACTGCTATGGATGCATCGTTAGCAAAATATATAGCAGAGGCTGTAGAGAAGGCAACGGAAAAGGCGATGGAGCGTCTTGCCAGCAGTATTATTGGAGTCGTGGCTGAATTGTTAACATCTCAGTTGACCCAAATCATTGCTTCAGTGTCTATGAAAAATCAGACTTCACAGGATTTGGAGGTTTCAAATTGTGCCGGGACAGAAAGTCCGATAGCTCCTACACGATGCTCATCTCCTAAAGCAGGACCCTCCAATAAGATACTGCGGACAGATCTAGAAACCGTATCAGATGACACTGATGAATTCACAGATATGGATGCGGAATCTCATAATTTCTTGAAGCGCGCCAGATCTCCCCTATCGAAAAAGTCTTCACAGAAATCAAAATCTAAAAAGTTCCTGTCAAAGAAAGACGTTTTGGAGAACCTCTCCAAAAAAGACTTTTTGAAGAAAGATCTTTTGGATCAAGCAGTCTCTGCGGCGGGTTTATAGAATCAAAATAGGCTCCTTAAAAGTATTACAGTGGAATTGTCGATCAATAGGGTCGGCTACCACAGATTTATTGTGTATTTCTTCGCAAATTTCCCCAGATATTATTACTTTACAAGAAACTTGGCTTACAAACGGACAAAAATTTTACCTAAAAAATTATCGCTTATTTCGTTTAGACAGACCTAGCAGAGGTGGTGGACTTGCCATTTTTATATCAACTAAATTTAGTCATAGAGCGAAGATTAACTACCTGTGCATGGATTCTAACTATGAAATTATGGTATTAGACATCACTCTGCCAGGCTGTTCCCCTTTTTCTTTTGTTAACGCATACTTTCCGGTAGGAGTACAGGACACAAGATGCTTAGATGCAATGTTAGCTTCCTGCAGGAAGGATGTAATATTAACTGGTGACTTTAATTCACACCACGTGTCTTGGGGTTTCAAGACTGATGTAAATGGAAGACGCTTGTGGGAATGGACTGTTGATAATAACTTATCTTGTGCAAATTTCCCCACTGTTACGTTTATTAGGAGACAATCAAAGTCGGCGATAGATCTGACCTTTTGCAGCTCCTCACTAAACATTTCGTCGTGGAAAACATTAGATTGCGCAACAAACAGTGACCACCTTCCTATTAGCTTTGATATTAACTTTCCCGGAATATTTTTAACTGGTAAAATTGGCTCGTTTGTAAATTATGAGCGCTTACAAAAAGACTTGAAGCCCACTTTGGTTCTTCACAAGGACATGCAGGAAGACATTCGGGCTATGAGTCTGTGTGCGGTACTGAAAAGAGCAATAAAAAAGTCAACTTTTTCAATAACTTCAGGCACAGGCGGGTCGTTTAGCCCATGGTGGAACGCTGATTGTACAAGGGGGTATAGAAAACGAAAAGCGGCGTGGAAGCAACTTATCCACAACCAATGCCCAAAAAACTGGTGTGACTATAAATACGTGGCAGCAGATTTTAAACGCACAGTACGCAAAGCAAAAGATGACTATGACACTAACAAATTTAGCTATCTTTCAAAACCATACAACAGAAAGGCGCTTTTTAGATTTTTGCGTTCCAGAAAAATGATACCACCATCAGACAATACTGATTCTTCAATTCTATCGCCTAGCGAACTCACTGAAATCTTAGAAAATGTTGCTAAAGGATTAGAAGAAAGATTCAGATCAACAATGCCAAGACACATAGTAAAGCCAATTGCAGGGGAGGAGTTCAACGAGGTGACATTAGCGGAACTAGCGGGTGTAGTGAGGCACTTGCCTCCTACAGCACCTGGACCAGATGGAGTAACTTCAGCAATGATAAAAGTACTATATGACATTTCCCCACATGAACTCTGTAATATGGTTAATTACTCTTTGAAAACTTCTTGGATACCGGCGGATTGGAAACTTTCCAAAATAATTCCGATACTTAAAAAACAGGGGCTTGGGTATACACTTGACAATGTGAGGCCAATTTCTCTTACATCTAATTTGGTTAAACTAACTGAAAGAGTTTTGAATGCACGTGTGATAAAATACATTGAGGAGAAATCAATATTGAACCCCAGTCAAATTGGTTTTAAATCGGGATGCTCCATATGGTGTGCGCACGCGGATTTGGAGAGTCGTATACAGTTGGCTAGGCGTAGAAGAGAGTATTGTGCATTAGTTACTCTGGATTTGGCCAAGGCGTATGACAAAGTGGAGCATAAAATACTAATAGAGCAGATGGAAAGGTCACATTTACCAAAATACATGACATCATGGGTAGCAGAGTTTTTAAGGGAGAGAGAGTTTTATTGCTTTCAAAGGGGTTGTTTTTCTAACAGATATCGACAATACCGTGGCGTACCACAAGGTGCAGTGCTCTCACCGGTGTTGTTTAACATCTTCCTCAGTTCGATTCCAACACATAGCGATATTCATTTATATCTTTACGCAGATGACATTGCTTTCTTTGCGACAAACAGTGATCTGCAATTACTTTATCAGACATTACAGAATTACCTAAACATGATAGAGGAATGGCTTCAAAAAATTGGAATGTCTCTAAATGTAAACAAAAGCGCGCTTCTAGCGTTCTCGTTCAGGGATCCTGTTAACATCTCCTTGATGTATGGCACAGAGCAGATTCCCCAGGTGGATTCACTTAAATACTTAGGCATCATATATAACAGCTCGTTAAATTGGAAAAGCCACATCGATCACATTGCGTCCAAAGCAACACGAGCCATGGGGTGGTTACGCAAGCTCAGCAACATAAAAAGGGGGTTGCGAAGAAATACATTGGTAATGGTCTATAAAATGTACATTCGTCCTATCATGGAATTCGGCTGCGTCTTATTTTCGGGCAGTGCGACATATAAAATGAGACCGCTAATACTATTAGAAAGGGAGGCCTTACGACTGTGCCTTGGACTGCCCAAGTTTGTTGCTAACAACGTGCTATACATGGAAGCGCGTCTACCGTCCTTGTTAAATAGATTCAAAATGCTTACTATCCAAACATTTTTAAAACTATACGCTGTGCCCCAGAGAGCATCCTTTTATGCTTTTATTAAAGAACCAAGTT